>NC_090731.1:169646103-169671103 GCF_036898095.1 Palaemon carinicauda | reverse complement strand
ATTCTATATTAGTTCTCTTCCTCTTTTTTTTGTTAAAGTTTTCATAGTTTATATATGAAATGTTTACTTTTGAGTTATTACTGTTTTTAAAGTGTTTTATTTTAATTGTTAATTACTTTTCTTATTTCCTTGTTTCCTTTCCTCACAGGGCTATTTTCCCTATTAGAGTCCTTGGGCTTATAGTTTCCTGCTTTTCCAACTAGGGTGGTAGCTTAGCGAGTAATGATAATAATAGTTTATATATGTATATATGTATATATATATATATATATATATGTATATATATATATATATATATATATATATATATATATATATATATATATATATATTGTAACGTTGTTGCTGATCTTAAAATATTTTATATTAATTATTCATTACCTCTCGTGTGACTTATATATTTCCTTTCCTCATTGAGCTATTTTTTCCCCATTGGAGTATTTGGGCTAATAAGTATCCTGCCTTTCCAGCCAGGGCTGCAGTTTAGTTAATAATAATAATAATAATAGTAATAATAATAATAATAATGATACATTTAGTCATTTTGATAGTTAATAAATTTGTTATTATTATTATTATTATTATTAATTGCTAAGCTACAACCCTAGTTAGAAAAGCAGAATGCTATAAGCCCAGGGGCCCCAACAGGGAAAATAGCCTAGTGAGGAAAGGTAACAAGGAAAAATAGAATATTTTAAGGACAGTAACAACATTAAAGTAAATAATTCCTATATAAACTATAAGTACTTTGATAAAAACAAGAGGAAGATGAATTAGACAGAACAGTGTGCCCGAGTGTATCCCCAAGCAAGAAAACTCTGACCCAATACAAAAAAAAAAAAAAAAAAAGCCCTTTTCACTTCAGCCATAAAAAACGAATAATTTAACTCTTCCTTCAAGCGCAATGAAAAACTTCCCTCTCTACTTTACGCACAAAATAAACATAAATAACTCCCCCCCCCCCACACACACACACACAAAACAAGCCGCCTTCAAAGTCTAGTCATTTTTTAAGCTCCATGGAGCGGACTGGATTAAGGCCGCTTCTTTTCATAAACTCTCTCGTAAGTACTTGTAAACAAACACCTCGTTCAAGAGGACTCAGGCGCAAGTCTGAATGACGGGGAACGGAAAAATGCACACTTTGTGGGGCTTGTGAACTATCCTCAAAAGATTCTGGATACTCTCTCGTTAGAGTTGAGGGTTGTGCTGCGAAAGTTATAAAAGACTGATGGTTTTTGCTTGTAGCTTCTGAGAATTGACAGGAATATCGCAGTTGATAAAATGGTGAAATTGTTATTATTATCATTATTATTATTATTATTATTATGATGATGATGATGATGATGATGATGATGATGATGCCAGTAGAACATAACAGCAAAAGCAAATGAATTAATACAGTAGAATTATTATTATTATTATTATCATTATTATTATTATTATTATGCATGTCAATAAATCATTAGCATATGAATGAATATAGTAAAAAAGGCTTAAAATAAGTTTGAAAAAAAAATAAAATTCTGACACTTTAGCACCATATATATTGTTCATTCATTTAGCTTGCAAATTACTCCCCATTCTATGTTTAAATTCATAATATAACAATATCAATCACATCTTTGTATTGGTTTTTATTGTTGCATTATTAGGAATTATGGATTAAATAATGATTTCTTAAACCTTCTAAACAAATATTTACTTTTTTTTAGAAACTCGAACGTCATGACTAACTCTTATCTTCCAGAGTTTTGTGGAAACCGGGGACGATACGCAAAGATGCTGTTGGATCTGCATAGAATGTGAGGAGGATGAATTCTTGATGAATGAAACCACTTGCCAGCGATGCCAGCAAGGTTACTGGCCAAACCAGAACAAGACAGGTAAGGTACAGAGTGGTAACTGACAGGTAAAACTCCTTCCTTAACGTCACTTACCAGACCAAGATAGGCAAGGGACAGAGTACTGACTGACAGGTAGAACTCCTTCCCTAACGTCAATGACCAGAACAAGACAGGCAAGGGACAGAGTAGTGACTGACAGGTAGAACTCCTTCCCTGGCATCACTGACCAGACCAAGATAGGCAAGGGCCAGAGTAGTGACTGAAAGTTAGAACTCCTTCCCTAACGTCACTGACCAGAACAAGACAGACAAAGGACAGAGTAATAAACTGACAATTAAACTCCTTCCCTAACGTTACTGACCAGACCAAGATAGGCAAGGGACAAAGTAGTGAATGACAAGTAGAACTCCTTCCCTAATGACACTGACCAGAACAAGACAGACAAAGGACAGAGTAGTAAACTGACAGATAAAACTCCTTCCCTAACGTCATTGACCAGACCAAGATAGGCAAGGGACAGAGTATTGACTGACAGGTAGAACTCCTTCCCTAACGTCACTGACCAGACCAAGATAGGCAAGGGACAGAGTAGTGACTGGAAGGTAGAACTCCTTCCCTAACGTCACTGACCAGACCAAGATAGGCAAGGGACAGAGTAGTGACTGAAAGGTAGAACTCCTTCCCTAACGTCACTGACCAGACCAAGATAGGCAAGGGACAGAGTAGTGACTGAAAGGTAGAACTCCCTCCCTAACGTCACTAACTAGACCAAGATAGGCAAGGGACAGAGTACTGACTGACAGGTAGAACTCCTTCCCTAACGTCACTGACCAAACCAAGATAGGCAAGGGACAGAGTAGTGACTGAAAGGTAGAACTCCCTCCCTAACGTCACTGACCAGACCAAGATAGGCAAGGGACAGAGTATTGACTGACAGGTAGAACTCCTTCCCTAACGTCACTGACCAAACCAAGATAGGCAAGGGACAGAGTAGTGACTGAAAGGTAGAACTCCCTCCCTAACGTCACTAACTAGACCAAGATAGGCAAGGGACAGAGTATTGACTGACAGGTAGAACTCCTTCCCTAACGTCACTGACCAGACCAAGATAGGCTAGGGACAGAGTAGTGACTGGAAGGTAGAACTCCTTCCCTAACGTCACTGACCAGACCAAGATAGGCTAGGGACAGAGTAGTGACTGAAAGGTAGAACTCCCTCCCTAACGTCACTAACTAGACCAAGATAGGCAAGGGACAGAGTATTGACTGACAGGTAGAACTCCTTCCCTAACGTAACTGACCAGACCAAGATAGGCAAGGGACAGAGTAGTGACTGATAGGTAGAACTCCTTCCGTAACGTCACTAACCAGACCAAGATAGGCAAGGGACAGAGTATTGACTGACAGGTAGAACTCCTTCCCTAACGTCACTGACCAGACCAAGATAGGCAAGGGACAGAGTAGTGACTGGAAGGTAGAACTCCTTCCCTAACGTCACTGACCAGACCAAGATAGGCAAGGGACAGAGTAGTGACTGAAAGGTAGAACTCCTTCCCTAACGTCACTGACCAGACCAAGATAGGCAAGGGACAGAGTAGTGACTGAAAGGTAGAACTCCCTCCCTAACGTCACTAACTAGACCAAGATAGGCAAGGGACAGAGTACTGACTGACAGGTAGAACTCCTTCCCTAACGTCACTGACCAAACCAAGATAGGCAAGGGACAGAGTAGTGACTGAAAGGTAGAACTCCCTCCCTAACGTCACTGACCAGACCAAGATAGGCAAGGGACAGAGTATTGACTGACAGGTAGAACTCCTTCCCTAACGTCACTGACCAGACCAAGATAGGCAAGGGACAGAGTAGTGACTGAAAGGTAGAACTCCCTCCCTAACGTCACTAACTAGACCAAGATAGGCAAGGGACAGAGTATTGACTGACAGGTAGAACTCCTTCCCTAACGTCACTGACCAGACCAAGATAGGCTAGGGACAGAGTAGTGACTGGAAGGTAGAACTCCTTCCCTAACGTCACTGACCAGACCAAGATAGGCTAGGGACAGAGTAGTGACTGAAAGGTAGAACTCCCTCCCTAACGTCACTAACTAGACCAAGATAGGCAAGGGACAGAGTATTGACTGACAGGTAGAACTCCTTCCCTAACGTAACTGACCAGACCAAGATAGGCAAGGGACAGAGTAGTGACTGAAAGGTAGAACTCCCTCCCTAACGTCACTAACTAGACCAAGATAGGCAAGGGACAGAGTATTGACTGACAGGTAGAACTCCTTCCCTAACGTCACTGACCAGACCAAGATAGGCTAGGGACAGAGTAGTGACTGGAAGGTAGAACTCCTTCCCTAACGTCACTGACCAGACCAAGATAGGCAAGGGACAGAGTAGTGACTGAAAGGTAGAACTCCTTCCCTAACGTCACTGACCAGACCAAGATAGGCAAGGGACAGAGTAGTGACTGAAAGGTAGAACTCCCTCCCTAACGTCACTAACTAGACCAAGATAGGCAAGGGACAGAGTACTGACTGACAGGTAGAACTCCTTCCCTAACGTCACTGACCAAACCAAGATAGGCAAGGGACAGAGTAGTGACTGAAAGGTAGAAATCCCTCCCTAACGTCACTGACCAGACCAAGATAGGCAAGGGACAGAGTATTGACTGACAGGTAGAACTCCTTCCCTAACGTCACTGACCAGACCAAGATAGGCAAGGGACAGAGTAGTGACTGAAAGGTAGAACTCCCTCCCTAACGTCACTAACTAGACCAAGATAGGCAAGGGACAGACTATTGACTGACAGGTAGAACTCCTTCCCTAACGTCACTGACCAGACCAAGATAGGCTAGGGACAGAGTAGTGACTGGAAGGTAGAACTCCTTCCCTAACGTCACTGACCAGACCAAGATAGGCTAGGGACAGAGTAGTGACTGAAAGGTAGAACTCCCTCCCTAACGTCACTAACTAGACCAAGATAGGCAAGGGACAGAGTATTGACTGACAGGTAGAACTCCTTCCCTAACGTCACTGACCAGACCAAGATAGGCAAGGGACAGAGTAGTGACTGAAAGGTAGAACTCCCTCCCTAACGTCACTAACTAGACCAAGATTGGCAAGGGACAGAGTAGTGACTGAAAGGTAGAACTCCCTCCCTAACGTCTCTAACTAGACCAAGATAGGCAAGGGACAGAGTACTGACTGACAAGTAGAACTCCTTCCCTAACGTCACTGACCAAACCAAGATAGGCAAGGGACAGAGTATTGACTGACAGGTAGAACTCCTTCCCTAACGTCACTGACCAGACCAAGATAGGCATGGGACAGAGTAGTGACTGAAAGGTAGAATTCCTTCCCTAACGTCACTGACCAGACCAAGATAGGCAAGGGACAGAGTACTAACTGAAAGGTAGAACTCCTTCCCTGAAATCACTGACCAGAACAAGACAGACAAAGGACTGAGTAATAAACTGACAATTAAACTCCTTCCCTAACGTTACTGACCAGATCAAGATAGGCAAAGGACAGAGTTCTGACTGACAAGTAGAACTCCTTCCCTAATGACACTGACCAGAACAAGACAGACAAAGGACAGAGTAGTAAACTGACAGATAAAACTCCTTCCCTAACGTCAGTGACCAAACCAAGGTAGGCAAGGGACAGAGTACCGACTGACAGGTAGAACTCCTTCCCTAACGTCACTGACCAGACCAAGATAGGCAAGGTACAGAGTAGTAACTGACAGGTAAAACTCCTTTCCTAACGTCAGTGACCAGACCAAGATAGGCAAAGGACGGAGTAGTGACTGTCAGATGAAACTCCTTCCCTAGCGTCACAGACCAGACCAAGATAGGCAAGGGACATAGTACCGACTGACAGGTAGAACTCCTTCCCTAACGTCACTGACCAGACCAAGATAGGCAAGGGACAGAGTACCGACTGACAGGTAGAACTCCTTCCCTAACGTCACTGACCAGTCCAAGATAGACAAGGGACAGAGTACCGACTGACAGGCAGAACTCTTTCCCTAACGTCACTGACCAGACCAAGATAGGCAAGGGACAGAGTACTGACTGACAGGCAGAACTCCTTCCCTAACGTCGCTGACCAGACCAAGATAGACAAGTGACAGAGTACCGACTGACAGGTAGAACTTCCCTAACGTCACTGACCAGACCAAGATAGGCAAGGGACAGAGTACCGACTGACAGGTAGAACTCCTTCCCTAACGTCACTGACCAGACCAAGATAGGCAAGGGACAGAGTACCGACTGACCGGTAGAACTCCTTCCCTAACGTCACTGACCAGACCAAGATAGGCAAGGGACAGAGTACCGACTGACAGGTAGAACTCGTTCCCTATCGTCACTGACCAGACCAAGATAGGCAAGGGACAGAGTACCGACTGACAGGTAAAACTCCTTCCCTAACATCACTGACCAGACCAAAATAGGCAAGGGACAGAGGAGTGCTGACAGGTAAAACTCCTTCCCTAACGTCACTGACCAGACCAAGATAGGCAAGGGACAAAGTAGGGACTGACAGGTAAAATTCCTTCCCTAACGTCACTGACCAGACCAAGATAGGCAACGGACAGAGTACCGACTGACAGGCAGAACTCCTTCCCTAACGTCACTGACCAGACCAAAATAGACAAGGGACAGAGTACCGACTGACAGGTAGAACTTCCTTAATGTCACTGACCAGACCAAAATAGGGAAGGGACAGAATACCGACTGACAGGTAGAACTCCTTCTCTAACGTCACTGACCAGACCAAGATAGGCAAGGGACAGAGTACCGACTGACAGGTAGAACTCCTTCCCTAACGTCACTGACCAGACCAAGAAAGGCAAGGGACAGAGTACCGACTGACAGGTAGAACTCCTTCCCTTTCGTCACTGACCAGACCAAGATAGGCAAGGGACAGAGTACCGACTGACAGGTAAAACTCCTTCCCTAACATCACTGACCAGACCAAAATAGGCAAGGGACAGAGGAGTGCTGACAGGGAAAACTCCTTCCCTAACGTCACTGACCAGACCAAGATAGGCAAGGGACAAAGTAGGGACTGACAGGTAAAACTCCTTCCCTAACGTCACTGACCAGACCAAGATATGCAAGGGACAGAGTACTGACTGACAGGTAAAATTCCGTCCCTAATGTCACTAACCACACCAAGACAGGAGAGGGACAGAGTAGTGACTGACAGGTAAAACTCCTTCCTTAACGCCAATGACCAGAAAAGACAGGCAAGGGACAGAGTAATGAATGACAGGTAAAACTCCTTCCTTAACGTCAATGACCAGAACAAGACAGGCAAGGGACAGAGTATTGAATGACAGATTTAAATTCCTTCCTTAATGTCACTAACAAGACGAAGACAGGAGAGGGACAGAATATTGACTGACAGGTAAAACTCATTCCCTAATGTCACTAACCAGACCAAAACGGGAGAGGGACAGAGTACTGACTGACAGTTAAAACTCCTTCCCTAACGTCAATGACCAGAACAAGACAGGCAAGGGACAGAGTATTGAATGACAGGTAAAACTCCTTCCCTAACGTCACTGACCAGGACAAGACAGGCAAAGGACAGAATAGTAAGCTGACAGGTAGAACTCCTTCCCTAACGTCACTAACCAGACCAAGACATGCACAGGACAGAATATTGACTGGCAGGTAAAACTCCTTCCCTAATGTCACTAACCAGACCAAGACAGGAGAGGGACAGAGTACTGACTGGCAGGTAAAACTCCTTCCGTAACGTCAATGACCACAACAAGACAGGCAAGAGACAGAATAGTAACTGACAGGTGAAACTAATCAGAATCAATTATTTTCATTAATACATACACAATAATCATATTCAATTTACAAAATCAATTTCTGATATTGATTCATAACAAGACACTTTTGACGATAGAAAAACTTGAAATGAAAGTTTTAAAATAAAGAGTTCACTCAAACTGCTAATTGTTGCTTTGCAGGTTGCGAGGCCATCGAGGTTAAATACATCTTGTGGAATGATGAGGAAAGCATCGCCGCCTTGTGCTTGGCCACCCTGGGAATGCTTGCAACTCTCTTCGCCATGATTGTGTTTATCAAGCACAATCACACTCCCATTGTTAAGGTATTTGCTGCTTTCAGAGAGAGAGAGAGAGAGAGAGAGAGAGAGAGAGAGAGAGAGAGAGAGAGAGAGGGAGGGGGGGAGAGGGTGAAAGTGAACGCGTATATGGTGCTGGATTTTGTATTGTTTTATTTTCGCTTTGATGTTTTAGTGAGTTTTTTTTATCTATCTTCTGTCAGTGATGAATCAATGAGAGATTTATTAGAGTAATGTGATTTTAATGTCACGCACACGAACGCATATATATATGTATATATATATATATATATATATATATATATATATATATATATATATATATATATATATATATACTTATATATATATATGTATATATATATATTGTATTTATTTATGTATATAAATTTATATATATATATATATATATATATATATATATATATATATATATATATATTTATATATATATATATATATATATATATATATATATATATATATATATATATATATATATATATATAATATATATATATATATATATTTATATAGAGAGAGAGAAAAAGCATTATATATATTTACGTATATGTAATTATATAAATACAGAGATTATATAAACAAACATATATATACTGTGTATATACATATAATATATATGTGTATATATATAATATATATATATATATATATATATATATATATATATATGTGTGTGTGTGTGTGTGTGTACAATATGTTTTATGTATAATAACTGTGTGTATGTATGCTTGTGTTTACCGAACCTATAAACTCAGTTTTAATTTGAAACCTTCTTTGTCCTGAACATTCATAATCCCTTATCTAACATCATAAACATATATAGATTTTCATGTTATAAACATCTTGTCAAACTCCATCTTAAATTTATAATTTTGTCTCAGTAATTTCGCGTTAGGAAAAATACGTCATTCTGGATTTGTAAGACAATAACTCGACTGTGCCAATATTGATATAAATTCATTTTTTACTCTTGATTGATTGATTATAAGTTATCTGGCATCCTGACATCTAAGGTCATTGGCGCCGATCTTTTATTCCTGTCTGTCTTTTTTCTCAAGTTTCATAGACTTGCTTGATAAAGAAACTATCTTCGGCTTTCGATGAAATCATTGATAATTATCCAGTTTTTTATTACCTTTCAATTCATTGATAATTGTCCTTTTTTAAGTTTCAAATAATTGATAATTGTCCTTTTTATAACTTTCAAGTCATTGATAATTGTCCATTTTTATTATTAATTTTCAAATTATTGATAATTGTCCTTTTTTTAACTTTTAAATTATTGATAATTGTCCTTTTTATAACTTTCAATTCAGTGATAATTGTCCACTTTTTATTATTAACTTTCAAATCATTGATAATTGTCCTTTTTATAACTTTCAATTCATTGATAATTGTCCATTTTTTATTAACTTTCAAATCATTGATAAGTGTTCATTTTTATTAACTTTTAAATCATTGAAATTGTCCGGTTTTTTTTTTTTTTTTTTTTTTTTTTTGTTAACTTTCAAATCATTGATAATTGTCCTTTTATTAACTTTCAAATAATACATAATTGTCCATTTTTGTTATTAACTATCAAATCCTTAATAATTGTCCTTTTTTAACTTTCAAATCATTTATAATTGACCATTTTTATTAACTTACAAATCATTGATAACTGTCCAATTTTTCATTAACTTTCAAATCGTTGATAATCCTCCATTTTTTCATATCAATTTTCAAGGCTTCCACCCGTGAATTATCCTACATAATCTTCGTTGGAATGATGGTATCCTACTGCGCCACCCTCCCTCTATTGGCGCGTCCTTCGCCTTCATCGTGCGCTCTCGCGCGCGTCCTCCCTGGCCTGTCCTTCGCCATGATCTACGCGGCGCTGGTGACTAAGACCAACCGCATCGCGCGCATCTTGGCAGGAACGAAGAAGATCATGATGCGCAAGCCGCGTTTCATGTCGGCTACTGCCCAGGTAAAATAAACACATTTTTATAATCCAAAAAGCCTTAAATCTTTAATTTCGTCTATGGGATCCTAAGGATTGTATAGCAAAGGAGAAAATTATTAAATTAATGTTGTACGGATAAAGTATTGGTCACTACTTTCTTCTTCTTCTTTGTCTGCATCTTTTCCCACTTCTATGTGGGGTCGATGTTTCTGACCAGCTTTCTCCATCTACCTCTGTCCCACACTTCATCACCGGTTAATGCCTTTGATCGAAGGTCATCCTTGATACAGTCCATCCACCTTCGCTTTGGTCTCCCTCTCCTTCTCGTTCCCTGTACCTCCATTTCCATCACTCTCCTCCCAATATACTGTTCATCTCTTCTCATGAGATGACCATACCACCTCAGTCTACTTTCTTGGATCTTATCTCATAGTTCTCCAACTCCTGTGGCACCCCGAATTACTTCATTCCGTATTTTATCTCTTCTTGTCACCCCACACATCCATCTCAACATTCTCATCTCTGCCACATCCAGTTTCTTCTCTTCTGTCTTCTTTATTTTACTAAAGTATGCTGTGAGGTTAATGAATTGATGCTGTACAGATAGATTATTGGTCAAAATTCTTTAAAGTAGATATTTTTCTTGTTATTTTACTAAAGTATGCTGTCATAAAGAATGTTTTACCTGTATTACATAATATGCTATTATATAAAATACTTAACAGTACTATTCTTAATATGAATTTAGCAGGCTATTTCTTAAAATTAATTAAGGAAGGGTTGAAATTATTAAAAATTTAGATACGGTGAAGAGAAAAATTACTTAGACTCTATTTTATTATTTTCAAAACAGTCTACATATTAGGCCATAAACACATAGCAAACAGTATCTCTGGTTATATCTCATAAGAATGCACCTCAGGTTACATCTCTTCAAGCTATATTTATTTTATATACAAGGGATTATATTCTGCTCTACTTCCCTCAGGTTACATTTCTTCAATATAGATTTGTTTAATACCCAGGGTTTATATCTCTTCAAGCTCTATTTATTTTATATCCAAGGGTTTATACTCTGATGTACTTCCCCCAGGTTACATCTCTTCAAGCTATATCTGTTTTATATCTAAGGGTTTATATCTCTTCAAGCTATAATTATTTCATATCCAAGGGTTTATATTCTGCTCTACTTCCTTCAAGTTACACCTATTCAAGCTATATTTATTTTATATCTAAGGGTTTATATCTCTTCAAGCTATATTTATTTCATATCCAAGGGTTTATATTCTGCTCTACTTCCTGCAGGTTACATATCTTCAAGCTATATTTATATGATATGCAAGGGTTTATATTCTTCTCTACTTCCCTCAAGCTATATTTATATTATATCTAAGGGTTTATATTCTGCTCTACTTCCCTCAGATTACACCTCTTCAAGCTATATTTATTTTATATCCAGAGGTTTATATTCTGCTCTACTTCCCTCAGGTTACATCTCTTAAAGATATATTAGTTTTATATTCAAGGGTTTATATTCTGCTCTACTTCCCTCAGATTACACCTCTTCAAGCTATATTTATTTCATATCCAAGGGTTTATATTCTGCTCTACTTCCTTCAGGTTACACCTTTTCAAGCTATATTTATTTTATATCTAAGGGTTTATATCTCTTCAAGCTATATTTGTTTCATATCCAAGGGTTTATATTCTGCTCTACTTCCTTCAGGTTACATCTTTTCAAGCTATATTTATTTTATATCTAAGGGTTTATATCTCTTCAAGCTATATTTGTTTCATATCCAATGGTTTTTATTCTGCTCTACTTCCTGCAGGTTACATATCTTCAAGCTATATTTATATGATATGCAAGGGTTTATATTCTTCTCTACTTCCCTCAAGCTATATTTATATTATATCTAAGGGTTTATATTCTGCTCTACTTCCCTCAGATTACACCTCTTCAAGCTATATTTATTTTATATCCAGAGGTTTATATTCTGCTCTACTTCCCTCAGGTTACATCTCTTAAAGATATATTAGTTTTATATTCAAGGGTTTATATTCTGCTCTACTTCCCTCGGATTACACCTCTTCAAACTATATTTATTTTATAAACTCAAAATGTTTATATTCTGCTCCACTTCGACAGGTTGTCATCACCTGCATCTTGATCAGTATCGAAGCTGGTATTATCACTACTATGCTTATCTTGGACCGACCCGACGTGATGCACATCTATCCGAAGACAGGAGAGGTCAGTGAGTGGGAGATGGAGAGGATATTCCAAGTATGTTTTTCGACAGGAGGTTTCTAAATTTTTTTCTTGGAGAGAGAGTGTTTCAATATAGGTTTTGCTGAGGAAGTTCCAGTGTTGTATTTTTCAAAGGTTCTGAAGTTCCCCAAATTGTTTCCTGGAAAATTCCAACATAGATCTTGCAGAG
This sequence comes from Palaemon carinicauda, assembly GCF_036898095.1. NCBI lineage: Eukaryota > Metazoa > Arthropoda > Malacostraca > Decapoda > Palaemonidae > Palaemon > Palaemon carinicauda. Next base: position 169,658,734 of record NC_090731.1, on the reverse strand, counting down.
GAAGTTCTAGGATTGTTGTTTATATTTGAAGAAGTTTCCAAGTTCCTAAATTATGTTTCTTTTTTTTTGGGGGGGGGGGGGGGGCGACTGAGTTCAATTGTAGCTTTTGCAGAGGAAGTTCCATGTTCGTATTTTTTATGATCTAAATTGAAGAACATGAGAATGGCAAATGGAAGCCCATATAGTAATTCTCGTAAAGAAATGGCAAATGGAAGCCCATATAGTAATTCTCGTAAAGAAATTATGTTAACGTACCCACCTTTTTACAAATTGATTAATTAATTTAGCTACATATCAAGTGGTTGGCAATGATGCTAATTAGTACATTTTATTCATTACAGTAATAAGAGTAGTTGCATGCTATCGTCAGTATTATTAATATCATTATTGGTGTTGCTATCATTGTCATCAGTAGCGGAACTATTGTTGTCTGGTCAACGCTGACCTTAAATAGAAACTCGTTAGTCTTCAACCTGAATTTCCTTCTTATCTCTAGCAATTTTCCATAACTTCTACAAAAGAGTCTTAGAAATTAATAACAGACCTTTATACAATCCCTTCTCAGTACCCGAAGAATAAGACAATAACATCTCATAGTCTTACAATAACGAACCTTTCTCAAATACTCGTAAAGTTCTCTTCTTCCCAGAGTCAAATTTACCGCGCGTCATTGAACGTTCTTCTTCTTCTTTTCCACAGGTGCATTTGGTATGTAACACCTCCCCTCGAGGCATCATAGCCCCAATGGGCTGGGATTTTTTCTTGATCGCTATGTGTACAGTGTATGCCATCAAGACTCGTAATCTCCCAGAAAACTTCAACGAAGCCAAATTTATCGGGTTCTCGATGTACACAACTTGTGTCATATGGGTAAGCTTGGATTCATGTAGATAAAATGTCATATGGATAAGAGGCGACTTGGATTTATGTAGATATAATCATTTTACAGCAAAATGCGACCGTTGATAAATGTTATATAAAGCTTTTGTTGAAAGATTTGATAAACTTGCAAATTTTAGCCCACACGAAGTAAAGCCAAAATAAATACACTTCACGTGTCGTACATAAATCTCCCTGGGCCAGTTACAAAGATTTAGGGTCACATAACACTCAAACAGGTTACGTAAGACTTCGTAACAAAATTACTTGAAATAAAAAGTTAATTCTTAAAAATTAACATCCCAACACGCCAAATTTCACGGATGGATTTATATTATAACATAATAGTTGATAGTTGTTCCATTTGTTTCCTTATTTCCTTTCTTCTTGGATATTTTCCTTGTTGGAGCCCTTGGACTTATAGCATCCAGCTTTAATTATTATTATTATTACTTGCTAAGCTATAACCCTAGTTGAAAAAGCAAGATGCTATAATCCCAAATGCTCCAATCAGAAAAAAATAGCCCAGTGAGGAAAGGAAACAAATAAACTACAAGTGAGTAAACATCAAAATGAAATATCTTAAGAACAATAACAACATTAAATTAGATCTTTCATATATAGAATATAAAAACATGAAAAAAAAAAAATGAAGAGAAAGAAGACAGAGCAGCGTGCCTGAGTGCACCCTCAACAAAAAGGTTGTATCTTAGCAATTGATAATGATTTGATTTATCTTCTTCAAATTTGATTTACCTTGTTCAAAGATGGATTTACAATATATAACAAAGTAGTTGATAGATTTTCCATTAAATTTACACCCATTTTTTAATAGGCCTACCTTGTGACCTCCGACACATAAAAAAGAATGTTAGAATTTTAATTTGTTGATGCCTTTAATTTACCATCCTTTTCTCTCAACAGATGGCGTGGGTGCCTATATACTTTGGCAGCGATCACAAAATCATATGTATGAGTGTATGCACTTCCCTGAGTGCCCTAGTCATACTGGTCTTACTCTTTTTCCCGAAGATTTACATCATACTTCTGAGGTATGATGTCTTTGCTTCTCAGTTTTATTTTATTTTTACTTTTACTTTGATGGCTGTTTTTCCAGTCTCATACAGCAGGGGAACCCCACTCTCTACAGGACCTCCACTGTCGTTTTACCTTTTTCCTTCAGAGTATTTAACGTTTCATATCGCGTATTGTTCATTTACTGTTAAATCGTCACTGTCAAAGGACTCATGAAATAAGAAAGTCTTCAGTTTCCTCTTGAAAGCCTTAAGGTCTTCAATCATTCGAATGTTTCGTGGGAGCTTATTATATAGTCTCGGGGCCGCATATTTAAAGGCCCTGGAGCCTAAAGTAGACATAAATCAAGGTTCCAACAGTTTGAAGCCATCTGTAACACGTCCTTATAGTTGCCATGTTAATAAGAAGGTTGATTTGTTGTTTAGAATCAGTTATTGGTATTAATATTTTTATTTCATTGGCTTAGATTTTCAGTTCTTTATTATTAGAATAAACTGATTTAATATGGTTTGTGATTTTCAACATAAATAGTAACGTTGTATGTACTGCTCTTTATGTCTGTAAACATTCTCTCTCTCTCTCTCTCTCTCTCTCTCTCTCTCTCTCTCTCTCTCTCTCTCTCTCTCTCTCTCTCTCTCTCTCTCTCTCTCTCTCTCTCTCTCTCACCAGTCCCTTTTGAAACGTTTTCAAACGTTAATCTGAATCTCTTTTTTCAACGACATAGGCCCGAGAAGAACGACCGATCGGCCTTCAAAACCACCACAAACGTTCGATGCCACATCGGGTCAGCTAGTAAAGCCAGTCTTTCCCGCACGTCGGATCGATCCCCAAGTGCAGCTATTGAAAGGTCAGTGTTCTCTTGCTTATGGCTACGAGAATGAAATGTCACTAAAATTATGGATTTTTTTTCCAGTAATATACATGTGTGAAATTATCAGAATTTCAAAATTGGTGTAAGTGGTTTTCTGTGGAGCCGTTTGATCCAAGTGTCATTTCATATTTTGTAAGTTATTTATTTCTTTAGGTGTTTCAAGTCGTTTTTTTACAAAAAAAAAAATAATAGTTTTTATTGCTAAAAAGCCATTTATATATAATTACAAAATCTCATCCGGTCCCATAGGCAATCCCTTTTCTACCTGGTTACCTATTTATCTGCTTTTTCTTCAAGAATTCCATTCAAAGATTTATTTGAGTCCAGGCAAATATAGTTATTTTAGTATCCCATATAAAGTAAGACTACCGTTTTCTATGATTTCTTGAGGAATAAATCATGCGTTTTCTAATATTTTCTATGGTATTCTTTAAATAAAAGTTTCCTTCAACTCTTAAGTTTTGTTCATCGTATTTCTTTGTCTGCTCGTTTATGTATTTATAATAGCTGTCTTATGATTATTCAGAAAGATGCATAAAGTGTCAAAGACGATAACTAAATATGTCAATAGCGTAAAATTTGACCATAGAAATACACTGACAAGAATATATTATGTCAGTTACGTCTTGTTTATGTGTGTCATTTAATACATGTTGTGTATATATTTCTGGATTTGATTTGAGGTGACTCTCCCCTTCTTGGTAAATAACAGTGAAATGTAATGATTATGTCCTTATGATCCTCATTGATGAGGAAAATTACTGCTAAAATTTTGTACTTATTCATACAAAAATCTATTCAATCAATCTGTAAAAATATATATATATATATATATATATATATATATATATATATATATATATATATATATATATATATATATATATATATATATATATATATATATATATATATATATATATATAAAAGAAAAGAAAAAAGAAGAAGGAAGGAAGGAAACGAGGTTCTTGGCATTCAAACATGAAACATGAAAAGGTAGATAGTTTTAGAGCCTACAATCTGTACAATCACTTTTAGAAAAAACGTAAAACTTCCATATGGAAAATAGTCGTATTTGAAAGTACTTATATACATTGATAAGACAATGCATATAAAAACAGAAATGCTAAGAATATTTCAAATTCATAGTTTTTAGTGTTTAGAGTTATCTTTCAAATTATGTTCTAATTAAAAAGACGGTCCAAAAAGCAATAAAAATGTGGTTGGAGTTTGAAGTAACCCGAAAATACAATTGTTTAAATGGGGCTGAGTCGTGCCCTTTTAACTCTCACTGTTCCTTCAATCCAAGAATTTGATTATATAATTAAGATCTTTCATTTTATCCTTCTTTATTATACTTTTAGAAAAATCAGTAAGTTACGTTTTTAAAGTATTTCTCGAGGAAGTTAAAATCATTGATCACTATGATGGAAATGTTTTCACGATCATACATCTTCTAAAGATGGGTATTTTCACACATAGGTCTAGGTTCCTCCTTTGAAATCTCTTGTGTAAAATGCGCAATTTTCACAGGGGTTTTTTACTATAAAGATTTCATTATAACTTAAAATTTCGATGTTATTTTAATATAATCTAATCTGAATTTCTACTACTAATTATTATTATTATTATTATTATTATTATTATTATTGTTGTTGTTGTTGTTGTTGTTGTTGTTGTTGATATTATTATTATTATTATTATTATTATTATTATTGTTAGTATAACAATTATTAAGAAAATAAGACCTCATCCAAGTATCTAAGTATTTATGTAAGGGAGGAAGTCGCTAACCCCGCTCCCCCTCTCCATTCTCCCCAGTCCCCACTCCCCCCATCCCTACACCCCATCCCCACTCTCCCCTATCCCCACACTCCCCAATCCCCACTCTCCCCGATCCCCACCCTCCCTAATCCCAATTCTCTCCAATCCCCACTCTCCCAAACCTCACTCTCAACCTTGGAAGAAAAATAACTAATCCCCCTAGCTCTCAACAATCCCCCACTCTCCCCACTCCCCCAATCCCCACTCTCCCCAATCCCCACTCCCCCAACCTCCACTCTCCCCAATCCCCCCTCTCCCCAATCCCCACTCCCAACCTCCACTCTCCCCAATCCCCACTCCCCCAACCTCCACTCTTCCCAATCCCCACTCCCCCAACCTCCACTCTCCCCACTCCCCCAATCCCCACTCTCCGCAATCCCCACTCCCCCCAACCTCCACTCTCCCCAATCCCCACTCCCCCTACCTCCATTCTCCCCAATCCCCACTCTCCCTACCTCCACTCTCCCCAATCCCCACTCTCCCCAATCCCCACTCCCCAATCCCCACTCCCCAATCCTCACTCTCCCCAATTCTCAATCCCCAATCCTCACTCCTCCTAATCCCACTCCCCAATCCTTACTCCCCCAATCCCCACTCCCCAATCCTTACTCCCCCAATCCACACTACCCCCCAATCCCCACTCCCAAATCCTCACCCCCAATCCCTCAAATCCCCAATCTCCAATCCTCACTCCCCCAATCCCCACTCTCCCCACTCCCCACTCCCCGCAATCCTCACTCCCCGCAATCCCCACCTATATGATGACAATTCAATCAAACCGTTGTTATCAAGAATACCATTAATCCTTTCTACGTCTCCTTGCAGCATGTACGTAGGGTCAGCCATGCTGGGCATTGCCCAACCGCAGCTTTCACTCATGCAACGAATCAGATCTACCCTTGGGATGCCCTTCATGCCCGCAGGGTTTATGCCCAGGGACTCTAACCCCAAAGGGCTTCTTAAGAGGGAGATGAGGTAGGTGGATTGTTTGGTTAAATTTATGAATTATATTTTTGCTTTAGACAAGTGGCAATTGAAGGTTTAAAAGTTTCTCTCTCTCTCTCTCTCTCTCTCTCTCTCTCTCTCTCTCTCTCTCTCTCTCTCTCTCTCTCTCTCTCTCTCAGTTTATTAAGTCCACATGGATGAATGAACGTATACAAATGTAACTATATATATATATATATATATATATATATATATATATATATATATATATATACAGTATATGTATGTATGTGTGTGCGTATGTGTTCATGTATTTGTGGCTATATATATATATATATATATATATATATATATATATATATATATATATATATATATATATATATACTGTATATATGTATATATATATATATATATATATATATATATATATATATATAATATGTATGTATGGATGTGTGTATGCATTTGTGGATATGTATATATATATATATATATATATATATATATATATATATATATATATATATATATATATATGTATGTATGTGTGTATGTATTTGTGGATATATATATATATATATATATATATATATATATATATATATATATATATGTGTGTGTGTGTGTGTGTGTGTGTGTGTGTGTGTGTGTGTATATATATAGGCCTATGCTTCAAGCTTTGACAAATGCAATTTCCATTAGTGTCTTCAAATTTAGTTATAAGCCTAAACATTTAAAATCTTAAATTATAATTCAAACAATGAATAACATCACACTTCAATTTCCATTTAAACTTACCATTAACTTAAATTTTCCAAACGACAGTATTTTTCTAACAGCAACTAAGAATTAAAAATCACTGCAAATCTATTTCTCTCCAATGGCTTATTATTATTCACCCGGTAATAATTATATCAACAATAAACTGCAAATTAATCTCGAAACAATGCGTTATCACTTCACAGTGGATGGTTTTCTCGAAGCATTCACTAGCGGTAGGCAGAGGGTGATAACATGGCGAGACCTTTGTTTATTCCCTCTGTTTATCCTCTTTGCTACCCCCCCCCCCCCACCCCCATTGTTTATATGCTTCGATTGCCATTGTTTATTTACTTCGTTGTGGTTTAGTTATCATCCCTTTGTTTTATTTGTTTGTGGTTCCTTTCTCCTGTTTGTTTATTTACATCTAATACTCTCATTTACTTACCATTTTGTTTATCTGTTCAACTATACAGTACTTTCATTTGCCCATTGTTTATCAGTCTCTCTCTCTCTCTCTCTCTCTCTCTCTCTCTCTCTCTCTCTCTCTCTCTCTCTCTCTCTCTCTCTCTCTCTCTGTATATATATATATATATATATATATATATATATATATATATATATATATATATATATATATATATATATATATTAAATTATATTCTATCAATTACCTAGTCTATCGTCTCGTATGCTTTCATTTACTCATCAAAATATTTCTTCGACTTGCATTCAGTATCGATTTGTTTATGCTACCAGCCTTGCCTTTATCCCCTAAGCTGATTTCCTTGTGCACTAATTCTGCTACTTATTCTTCTTCTTCTTCTTTTCCCAGCTTATGGAGCGACGCCAGTGGAAGCGGGAATGCGACGAACCAAACAAGAGAAATTATGCTGAAGAGAGCATACGGATCGCAGCTGGACCTGACCGCAGGTAATTCAGGTGCCCCTGGGCCCAAGTAGCCCGTGAAATGTAGCCTCATTACTTTGCCGGGTGGGGAGTTTAACCTCTGAGGATTTCATGAGTCTTCAAATGCATTTCATGGCGTTTTAGTTTCCGTTGGCTTATCTGGAAGGGAAAGTAAGTTTGACTGTTGTTGAATACGTCTAGGGTTCTGGTGTGGAAAAGATCGTGATTTATGGTCTGTAAATAACTCCAAGTTTTTATTAGTTAGGGAAAAATACAAATTATCTCCGAATTTGACATATTTATTGAATGTGGGTTAGAAATGAAACTATTGAAAGATTACTCTAGTGCCATATGTGGATGAGTTCATGATGAGGGATAGATGGAGATGGTTTGGGTATGCTCTTCACACTCCCCAGGAGAGATTAGCTCCACATGGAACTAGAAGAGTTGGAAGACCCAGGCCTACATGGCTGAAGACTATGAAGCGCGAAGTACTAGATGATGAATGGAGTAGTATTGAATTAGATGCTCAAGACAGAGACGACTGGCGAAATCTAACCGAGGCCCTTTGCGTCAGTAGTCGCAGAAGGTGATGATGATATTGACGTAAAGGGAAATTGGAAGATATCGTTTACTGTATTTTAAGTGAAAATATTAGAAACCATTTGGTTATGTTGTTCTTATGAATTTTAATGTTGGACTTCATTTATTGAGGATTATTTTACCTTTATACGAAAATTAAAAAATTTTCTTATGCATTTCATATTTACTACGATAGAAAAATATTCTTTTCTTTGTAAAACAGATATTATGTAATACCTTCTAGAATTTTTAAGCTGTATACTGTACATACATACGAATGTCTCTGCTCTACTTTATGCATGTCCGAACACATACATTCCTTAAGTTGAAAAGAAAATAACATTTGAGTATTTTTCACAGTCTCTCTCTCTCTCTCTCTCTCTCTCTCTCTCTCTCTCTCTCTCTCTCTCTCTCTCTCTCTCTCTCTCTCCATATCCCTAAAAATTTTATATTTTCAACCTAATACCTAGATCTACCTGTCTTTTGTTTAGAGTAGAGGTTCCCAAACTGGTGTAGTCTAAGGGGTGGTTGGTCGCAGCCCCCCCCCCCCCTTCCCTCAGGTAAGTAGGTAATAAATCGCCTCCTAGGTTAGGTTAGGTGGAGAATCTTAGGTTACCTGGTGTTCAATCTGTCCCAACGAACTACAAAGCCTCCGTAGCTGAGAGGTCTATTTTTTTCTGGCAGACGGTTTTTGGAGCCGAGAAGAGAGAAGCTCACAGACCACAGACGACCTCTTAGATCCTCTGATCCCCCGACTTCGAAGGCGAGTAGCGAGAGCAGTTCGAGAGAAGTCGTTGGACATAGACCAAGGGCGAGAGTTCTTCACCCTTACTCACAGCTGGATGTCATCACAGGTTAGGAAGATAACTGTTGATGTTCATATCATAAACCTACTTTCCTTTTTTATTTCATATCCCATTTTATGGATCTCTTATTTTAGTTGAGTGGTCCGTCCCTCCCAAGGAGAGAAAGCCATTTTTTCAGGGTTGTAGAAAATTGTTCAAGATAGAAGACCCTTTCGTTAATTTGTCCCACTAAATCTTCTTTTCCTTTTTATTTCATATCCCAGTTTATAGATCTCTTTTCTAGTTAAGTGGTCCTTCCCTCCCAAGAAAAGAAAACCATTTTTGCAGGGCTGAAGAAAATTGTTCAAAATAGAAGGCCCTTTCGTGAATTTGTCTCGCTAAACCTTCTTTTCCTTTTTATTTCAATTCCCATTTTATGGACCTCTTATCTAGTTGAGTGGTCCTTCCCTCCCAAGAAAAGAAAACTATTTTTGCAGGGTTGAAATTGTTCAAGTTAGAAGACCCTTCCTTCACATTGTCTTACTTCTTGTCTGGTTTTGTCTCACAGGTTCACCAGCCTCAACAATGGTTCGAGATGGAATGAATTTTCTTCCATTGCCGTGACAGAAGAAGCCACATTAAAAAACAGCTCTTTGATTTTAGTTCCTTTAACGTATATTAATTTATCCTTTAGTTCCTTTATAATTTGTATGATCATTCTTCCACCTACTTTAGTATTTAAAATTCTCTTTATGTAAGCGCTATCGTCGAAGATTATTAATGGAGTTTTGTAGAAAACTTTATCACCGTAGTGGTAGCTATTGTTTGAACTAACACTTTAGTTAATATCTTCTGCCACCTTTTTCTTCGGTATTCTCTATGGGATGCCATTATCTAAACCTGTGCAATTTATCCACGTTTTAGTCAGAACCTTCCATTTTTTAGACCCTTGCAAAGTAATATTGAAATAGCTGAAATTTCATAACAAACTGCTAGAGCTAGACATTTGCCTGGGATTCTATTTTGGTGGAAACCCGAGTACAGTATTAGCTTTTCTAACTATACTTAGCTAAGAACTTGTTTTTCAGAGAGAGTAGGAAGTGCATCATTATAAACCATTATTTAAAAGCTTATATCTTAGCATATAAATTAATCTAGAGACAAAACCTACTGGCAACAACTCGTACATTGTTGAATTATTTTGATATCGAACTGATTTTTTTCCCTCTTGTTTTATTTCTTATTTATGTTATTACGCAGAAAATGTATTTTCTGAATATTTACTTTTAAGTATTACTGATAATCTGAACCTGAATTTAATAAAAAAAAATGCATATGAAAAATTATATTGCTAGACCAAGAACTATATAGATTTACAATATTTTACACAGGATAAAACTAGTGAACCAAAGTTTCAAGATTTCCTAGAGTAGTGACAGTCGTGTCATGGGTCTATTATCTATAAATAGAGTTCCCAATAGAGTCACCTTTTTTATGTGGTTCCTTTTCCGCTCTTTACAGCCATCTTTACAACACAAATAAACTTCTCCAGCGAGTCTGTCTGTCAGTATAATAATGAATAAGTTATTCACCTCAGTTCACCTGCAGAATGTTCTTAGCATTCACCATAGCGCCACCTATTGCATAGAGAGATCTGGGAAAACAATATTCTTAGCATTCACCATAGCGCCACCTATTGCATAGAGAGATCTGGGTTTGTCCCTAGAAATAGTGAATAAAAAGAGCAGTACAGAAGTGGTTGGGGTCTTTTTAACTTCTAGTCAGTGCATGCCAAAGACTTCTTCAATTGACTAAAGCTAAATATATGTCTCTTTGCTTGACACTGATTTTAACAGAAGAGAAATAGCAAATATTATTATTACAAGTTAGCAAATGCTGCTAGATAATGTTCGTTCTAAACGCATGCTCACATTATGTAGGATAAGATAGACTAAATCAAGGCTTTAATTGTAAATTAACAAAGGTAGTAATTAAAAAGAACCACTTCAGGGTAATCATTGTAAACTATGTAGAATAGCTCTCTGACTAATCAGTAGTATCAGTATACCTAACTAGTTTCAGCAGCTAATTAATTGACCTTTTCACTAACTTAGGCTGAGGCTGCTCGCAACGAAATGAACAGAAATGACAGCGAGAAGAGTAGTGGCGGGAAGATAATCACAACCATCATCAGAGAAGACGTCAAGGAAGAACCGGCTGAGGCAGAAAATGCGACTAAAGAAGGCAAAGTTGGTGAATCAGCAAATGCTGGTGGTAAAAGTGATAAAGAGGAGGAAGGTGGAGAAAAGGAAGAAGAAGAGACTCCCCAGGGAATGGAAAAAGTAAATGAAAGCAAGACTGAATCAGTGACGAAAGATCCTCCGCACACACCAATTAATGTGAAAAATGGCGTGTCCAATCCATGTGTTGTGAGTGAAGACGACGTGGTACAAAAGCAAAGCGACTGTAAAATATTTATTGATAAATCGGGTTGTGACACGACTGAGATCGTTGGAAATCATTGTGCAGCTCTTAGTAGCAAAGAAAGTGTTCATAAAGTCGCTGAAAATACTGAAAAGCTGATAAATGGAAGTATTCAAACTCTATTGGACCGTTCCTTGCCAAATGCAAGTAGTACACAGGTGGTTAATTTCATTGGGTATGGTTCCGCTCTGCCCTGCGACCCCACATGGAAGAAGCAACGGTCCGTTAGCTGTGATAATGGCGTCATCCATAGTTCAAGTGATGTTTTGTCTGTAGAGAATGTCAATACAAAAGAGTGTTTACAGAGGAGCCATGGCTGGATTCCTAATGGTGAAACTGAAAATTTTCTGTTGACAAGCAAAGACCGTTGTAACGGCTCTCCAGATAGTAATGGCCGCAGAAGAAAAGTTGGAGTGTCTGCTAAAGTGTCTGACATCAGAGGGATTCTGAAGTCAGGCAGTTTGACATCTGTAGACAAGGACAACCGTGTTTCGTTCGATTCAGAACCACCTGAAAGTAGATTATGTAATGAGGAAAGAGTACTATCTCCGGTTTCCTCAGAAGACGGTGCTGAATCTAACTGCTATAGTGTCAAAACTAACGTAGCTTACCAAAATATGGCCTTCACTGACAGTGCTCCAATACAAAGTTCAAAATCTGAAAAGAGCAGATTCAGAATACTGGAAGAAGCCCTTAGTGCTGAGAGTGATGCTGATATGTCAGACAATTGTGAACTTAAGACAATAATCATACGTTTAGGCAGTGATGACAATAAAGACTGCAACAGCCTAGGTGCGACGGGTTTAGATAAAAGCGGACATTCTATAAACTGGAGACCAAAACTAGGTCGGAATCATAAACTGTTATCATGCACATCAGAAAACTTAGGTGTTGATAATCCAACAGCCTCCTCTGATACAGAATTAAACTACCTTAAAGACTCTCACGTTAACACGGAAACCGATAACAGCAGAAAGTACGCTAGTGAGAGGGAGCTCGTTATTTTAGATATATTGCAAAGTACTGTTAATCAAAGATGTTCCCCTCTTGGCCCAAGCATCCAGTGTAGCTCTCTCGTCCCTTCAGTGCAGGCAGTACACCAAGACTCCAAGACATCGGACGATCTAAGTCCTGTGTCACTCAAAAGCTTTACCATTTCTCCACCTGAGAATTACAGAAACTCTCCTACTGTATTGTCTCGCTCAAATTCCACGGATGATACAACAATGGCTGAGCAGTGTTGCTCAGGATCTGCGCTAAGTCCTAACTGCATGCAGAAACTTCCCCAAAATGACAGTAATCACAATCCTCAAGCATACAGGTGTTATCAGGACACGGCAATCATCATCGACCATCCAATTCAGGGTTGCTCTGACTGCAGCATGTGTGGGACAAATTTTTCAGAGACCTCGAGTGTTCCCCAAAACGACAGGCTAAAAATGTGTTGTACCCCGGCTCCCCCAGTATCGTCTTCTGTGACGCCACAGTGTAGTCTGTGCACCATCCCCCAGCAACACCAGTGCTCGGCCGGACAAGGCTGCGAGGGGAGAGTGTG
>NC_090731.1:169621103-169641103 GCF_036898095.1 Palaemon carinicauda | reverse complement strand
TAAGTGTTATTTTTCTCCTGAAAGTACTTTTAGTCTTATGTGCCAATAGTTCAGTAAATTTTTATTTCATATTATTGTTTCTTATGATAATTCTTTTTTAACTGAAAGTACTATAGCGTTATGTGCTCAGATTGTGTTAATTGAATGCTATGTGCCAGTAGTTCAGTATTTTTTTTTTATTTCAGAGTATTGTTTCTCATGACAATTCTTCTATACCAGTGGTATATTTCCCATGAAACTACTATAGCGTTATGTACTCTGTCTTAATTAAATGTTAAAACCCTTGAAAACTAGAAGGAAAATAGTAGTTTGAAATATAAAAGGTGCTATTTCGTGTTTAGCAATTTTGCATTATGAGTCACTTTATATTTGACGATAATATATAGAAAATAATTTAGTGAATTTTATGGAAATTAATTGTACTAATGTCTCAATTGTAGATAAATTGTTAATAGGCCTTTATTGTTTTTCTGTTAATGTATTTAAAAGTCTATGTAATTCCTGATGTATTCGTAGCCTTTGGAAGCCTTTTGAAAATCATAGATTGTTTTTATTTGTACACTTTAGGTTAAAATGAATTTCCTCTCAATATAATTTATTGCGTTGAAAATTGAAAATTTATGGCAATGGAGTCTCCTGTATCTTCTGTAATCTTATGTAATTTATGAATTTTTTAATCTATCATTATTTTTAATATCAATGTAAAAAGGCCAGTATTACCAGTAGAGTCTTTCGTAATTAAGAAACTGTGAATCACTAATGAAGATTATTTCTATTTAAACCCGAATAGATATATTTATGTATGGATGGATAAATAGTTAATATATATATATATATATATATATATATATATATATATATATATATATATATATATATATATATATACATATATATATATATATATATATATATACATATATATACATATATATATATATATATATATACATAGATAGATACTGGTCTATATATATATATATATATATATATATATATATATATATATATATATATATATATGATATTATATATATATAGTATATATATATATATATATATATATATATATATATATGTGTGTGTGTGTGTGTGTGTATGTGTCTCCATAAATATATAGAAACTTTAAATAACAAAGCACACGATGATCCACAATACATATCTCCATATTTACATACAAATTCTGCTGATACTGTTCTGTCGAAGACTGAGTTTTCTACTGATCCTTCAAAATTGTAAGTCATCTGACGGTCTAAGGGGAGGATCGCCATATTGACATGTGCTCTCTCTCTCTCTCTCTCTCTCTCTCTCTCTCTCTCTCTCTCTCTCTCTCTCTCTCTCTCTCTCTCTCTCTCCCTCTCTCTCTCTCTCTCATGTATATATATAAATACATACATATATATATATATATATATATATATATATATATATATATATATATATATATATATATATATATATATATATATATTTCTATATATATCTGTATATATATATATATATATATATATATATTATATGTGTATATATATATACACATACATATGCGTGTGTGTGCGTGAGCGTAAAATTCACAGGATCACTTGTACATTTATGTATGTATGTTTTATGTATACACATATGTGAGTAAAATTAGTTTGAATTGGACATTTTTTTTTAATTATTTTTTTTTTTTTTTTTTTTGTACGCATGTATGTAGGATGTGTTTAAGTTCACATATGCAAGTATATTTTGCTATGCTGTCATAAATTTTGATAAATTTTGATCTGCCACCGACAGGGTATGTATTTCATGTATAATTTCACATTTTCTGTATCTTGTCTTCAGACAACTGGAAACTCACTGGTATGTTAAGGTTCAGAAATACCTTTTTAAGTACTAGATAAATTGATATATGCAGAAAACTAATGCTATTTTTTTTTTATTTCTGAGGTAAATGATTCACTAAAAGTTTTCCTAAAGGAAAATAAATGGCCAGAATTTCTTGTTTGCCGTATTCTAACTATTTGTGAAGAAAAGTACAAACGTTTATGACTATAAAATATAAAATTCATTTGTATCTTTTGAAAGTTAGTTCTTATGATTGAGTTTCTGTATGCCAAGAATTGTTTGGTAGACCAGTTTATTGATACAATGTAAAAACACATTTCCTTTCTATTTGTTTTAAATTGTTTGGTAGGCCACTTTATTGATACAATGTAAAAACACATTTCCTTTCTATTTTTTAAATTGTTTTGTAGACCAGTTTATTGATACAATGTAATAACACATTTCCCTTCTTTTTAAATTAAATATACTCTGATCCATATACAGTACAGTCAAAACTCAAAAGTCAGCCGACACAAGTCTTTCTCGTGTAGAGAATGCGTTAGCAAGTGTCACAGGACTTTTGAATTTAACTTTTCCATTTTTTAATCATAACTTTATAAGCGACTTGATCCAATATACCAGGTTTGATTCCCTTGAAGTACATGAGTTTATTGATACAATACAATGTTAGTATTGATTTCCTAGAGGTTTTTCTTAGAAACCTAACCAATATCATCAAAGACACTCTGGGACTGTAGAGTAACTGGAATGCCTGTATCACTGAACAGTTATTTCGACACGTATGGGTCACGTATGAAGTCCAGTGTTTGCTTCTTTTTTATTATTTAATAGTAAGTATGTACACCTCGGCTTCTATGTATGGTTGTAAATGTACATTTTCTTGGATTTTAAAAGAAAAAAACAACTCAATGTGATACTCTTCATATCTTTGTGTACTCGTATTTTAAGTGGGACCATTTACTAATAAATCAAAATGCACCCACTTTCTGGCCTTTTATTGGTTTGCATTCCAATTCCCTATTCTAATTCCCTATCATCATATAGGGATTGTGGTGGCCGATGTGGTAACGTCCCTGACTGGTGAACGCCAGACTAGGTTTCGAGCCCCGCTCAAACTCGTTAGATCCCTTGGTCGATGCAACCTCACCATCCATGTAAGCTAAGGATTGGGGATTTAGGGAGCCTTATAGGTCTATCTGCCGAGTCATCAGCAGCCATTGCCTGGCCCTCCTTGGTCTTAGCTTGGGTGGAGAGGGGGCCCAGGACGCTGATCATATGTATATAGGGTCAGTCTCTTGGGGGTTGTCCTGCTTGATATGGCAATGTCACTGTCCATTGCCTCTGCCATTCCTGAATAGTCTTTATACCTTTAAATTGATGCTTCTCTTGAAGGAAAACAAACTATTCTTTTTTATAGTAATCTTTTACATGCAATTTTATTCATATTCATTATATATATATATATATATATATATATATATATATATATATATATAATATATATATATTAATATACATATGTATGTATGTATGTATGTATGTATGAGGCCGTAACTTGTACAGTGAAGGACAAAGGCCTCATACATACATACATATGTACAGTATATTATATATATATATATATATATATATATATATATATATATATATATATATATATATGATTAATAAATACTGGTGTTTTATTCCATCCTAATCTTTCATATATAAGGTAAGAAAAGATCTTACCATAAAATAATTTTCATTCGACATGATACAAAATGCCACAGTGAATCATACCTTAAAAGTATGATTGGACTAATTATCAACATTTAACTACTATTCTTGGCTATTTTAAATCTTGCATTAACTTGCGACATTCCAACTAGATTTAATTATACAGATCTAGAAACAGACATAGACGTTTTCCGTAATGTTTATATATTATTTAAAAGACTGCTTCTCACTCATTTGATTTTGCGCACTGCACTTTGTGTACGAGTACGGGTAAGTAAACATTGTAAACATTAGCTCTTTAGTATCAGTTTATTATCTACTCTGCGCTATTTCTATGGTGTCAGGTATGAGGAACCTATAATCAGAAGGCATCGGTGTCCTACCGTGTATTTGTGAAAGGTTACACACAGTTATATCTACACTGTATTAAAATAAAAAGGTAATTTTAACAGGAAATTCTCCGTAAAAAATATAGTTTTCAGCCGTAATTCAGAAAAATTCAGGCGACCCTAATTTCTAACCCACTTTGTTATTATCTTTTACGGGTTGGTGACTGTAATATCACTCATTAACGTCAATATATCCGATTTTAGAACTGTATATATATATATATATATATATATATATATATATATATATATATATATATATATATATATATATATATATATATATATATATATATATATATATATTACGCAAACATTTAACAGTGTAGTTTCTGGGATAATAACATGTATTCCGGACTAGGTGAATATAAATATTGTAGTTCTAGGTTTCATGTATTTGGAAAGAGTAATTATACTGCTGTTAACAAGAGTTGTCCAAATAAAGGTGGTAAAACTCCACTAGAAAGTAGGCTTATCCTAGGCCAGGAAATTGTGATGATAATAAGGATACGTTAGATGATTACCAAGGAATTCGTACTCATTGAAGTCTCCGTATGTGGATTGCTCCGTCAGTGCGCCTCATGCAGTTCACTGTAGGCAAGACTCAAAGTTTAATTGCAGAGTTTTCCATCTAGTTGCACTTTGGCATTGAATAGCCTCTCGGACCCCAGCGTCGGGTTATATAGACCAAATTCATAAATCCGATTTATTGGAAGGTACGCCCCACTCGGTATGAAGACCTAACACTTAAAATTTTACCGTAAAAACGATAAAAATCCTGGAATAAATGTTGCCCGGCATTTATCGTTTTAAAAACGGATAAATTGACATAAAGGAGTGATATTACGGTCACTAACCCATATAAGATAATAACAAAGTACGGTAAAATTACGGTCGACTGTATTTTAGTGAAATACGGCTGAGAACCGTAGAGAATTTCCGATTAAAACTACTGTTTATATATATATATATATATATATATATATATATATATATATATATATATATATATATATATATATATATATGTGTGTGTGTGTGTGTGTATATATATATATATAACAGTGGTACGTACTGCATTCTAAAGAAATTGCAAGAATTACCAGTAAATACACATAAAAGCACAATGTTTAATACTATTCCCTGCTCCACAAATTCTTATAACAACCCAAAGGTTCCAGAAAGCTGGTGTCAGAGCAAGGCGACTAAGGCTAAGACATATCCACCTCAAACAAATAGTTGATCAATTTTAATTTGTAGCAGTGCACCAAATTGTGCTTATGCTGTTGAGTGAGCTAATTCTCCTGGGATGGTCAGTATTCATTAGTAAGCGATGAAGATAACATCTTGGTATAATCATTGTTGGTCACATATACCCAGGCACTTCCCCCAATTTTGGGGGTTAGCCGACACCAACAATGAAACAAAACAAAAAGGGGACCTCTACTCTCTACGTTCCTTCAGCCTAACCAGGGACTCAACCGAGTTCAGCTGGTACTGCTAGGGTGCCACAGCCCAACCTCCCACATTATCCACCACAGATGAAGCTTCATAATGCTGAATCCCCTACTGCTGCTACCTCCGCGGTCATCTAAGGCACCGGAGGAAGCAGCAGGGCCTACTGGAACTGCGTCACATGGTATTTTTAGAAAATGATGTAGAGGACCTTTATGAGTACCTGTGTAAAATCAGCATTTTTACTAACATTCATTTTTCAACTGGAAATTATGTGTCATATTGTGGCAATTTGTTTTTCATATAGTGATTTTGATATGAATGGCGTCCCAGGCTTATGATAATCCTTATGAGCAGTAGTGCATTGTCTACAATCTCTATGACTGCGTCTGACGTCATACCAAGTCTGAAATTTATCAAAGCTGGCAGAGTAAGTCATGATCAACAAAACTCTACTAGTCAGGGCCACCCATACGAGGTTGGTTTGCTGTGAGCGATCAGACAAAAATCTCACACCATCATTGATCCGCAGTGGCCAGGGTTGTTATAAAAATGGCCAAACCCTAGACATGACTATGGACATGTCTGACGCATTTGTCCTGCAGTGGACTAGAAACAGCTACATTTGTTGTTGTCGTTGTTGTTGTTCGTGGCATGTGTGTGGCATACAAATTTTCAATCAAACACATTTAGAAATGTTTTAAGCAATTGTGCACACATACATATGCTTAACATTTGTGAGCGTATACATCTCAATGAATTAATTGCATGTATACATGTGTAACGACTAATACAATGGTAATTATATATATATGTTTATTCATGCAGATATTTCTAGCTATGTGCATTTCTAGGCATACGTATTGTAATATTTACATATTGTGTACGAACGTTGTTTTCAAATATTCACACATGGTTGGTTTTGGACACACGATTCCTTCTTCCAACTTCATTATCATAGTATTCTTTTTATTTCTTCCTCATTATTTATTTATGAATATATCAATTATTTACTCATTCATTAACAGTCTTGCGTATTCATATATCCTTATTAATAGTGAATACTTAAAGAAAGCAATCGTAAACTCCAAAAGCAAATCCTGAAAATTTGCTCTCGTCTCATCAGCCAATAGGAAGACCGCTCTCAAAGCCTCTCGCCAAATTACGAAGCTTTCATCCAATGAAAGAAGGCTATAGAAAAGCTGGGCAAGGTGGGCTCCTCTGATTGGCCACAGGACCAATTCCGATATGGAAAGTCTCACTGTAAATCTGGACATCAAGAGGAAAGGGTGTGTCGAGAATGGAGGGTTTGGAAGAGATTCAAGGTAAGATGGTGGACAAAAATAATATTTTTCATTAAGGTTTATTTTATACTCGCGTGATATACTTTATTCTGTAAACTTTAAAGGTTCGAATAAGCATTAGTAACCTTAGAAATATGCATCAAAAAGGATTATTTCAGGTTACAACTTTCGAGAATTTAGCCATTTTCGACGAAATTTTAGAACCCGGTGATGTCTCCATAGTTTATGGAGGCCATGACACCTTCCAAAAATATATATATTTTGAGTGTGTGTGAATATTCCGAGCCTCCTAAAGATGAAGCTGGTTCATGATATTCCTTTACTCAAGAAAGGTCGTAGAAATTAGTGTGAATATTCTGAAACTGTTCAAGGTAATAGTAGTTCACGACATATTTTTTTTAAGGTTGGGTCTTACATCGAAATGATAAAGCGAATCGGTGAATGGCGAATAAAAAAAGATAGTGAACGCCTATATCAAGGAATTATCCAGAAGAGGGGTGTGGGTGGGGGTGAGCAAAGTTTTGGATAGATTCAATAGAGATTTTGTGTAGTGAAAATGCCCCGCCTAACAAGGCAGCCCAAAACACAAAATTTCTCACCGTTTTTATTCATGAAAATAGCTTCCATGAATCTTATATACTAAAATGTTTTTATTCATACGACTCTTTTATTTTTGTGCGAAATCAAAGCTTTTAAAATAGTTATCCTCGTGAGCTTTTTTGAAATTTTGAATGTCGACCACGCCCACATGTTCGGTTATTTAGATGACCTTAATGGTGGCGGACTTCTTATTTTATCAACAACTAACTTTGTATTTTATTGAATTCGTGTTTTTTCGATAATTCATATGTATATATATATATATATATATATATATATATATATATATATATATATATATATATATATATATATATATATATATGTACGTGCGTGCGTGCGTGATGGCTAATATAGGATATTCTGGTTATTATATTATACATTAATTTCTAGCGAAACTGGAATTCTCTATAAAATTGGATGAACGCTGGTTACTTTAAGAGACGGATTTTGGGTTACTACGCTTTAGTCAGCCTTCTGTTCTTTGTAAGACGTAATCATTATAGCTGACTCTTTTAACCAAATAAGAGTTGCTAAATATTTATGCATAATTTCCCAGATGTTGTTTTACTAGGCATTTTTACCCTCCACTTTAGTTGTAAGTGCAAAAGCATATATGGGACGTGATGTGAATCGCAGGTAATTACATTACAATTTCACGTCACCTAAACGAACCATATATTTTTCAATTATTATAACCATCTTGTGTTTATCATATATTTCTGACCATTACTGTTGCTGCAAATATCGTGTCATGCATTTCATGTAAAATTCAAGAAGTTAAAAAAACTTGCGCTTTTATTTATTTAATTTTAAGGGCTGCTTTCTTGATCCGATCTCACACGGGAACCCTAAGCACTAAATGACCCACCAAGATCAATATATCGTACAGGCTACATTCTTAAACACAGCGTATTGCGTATTTATTTTAATGTAAAGTTTTATTTAACTTTCTGACCTTTTAAACAATTTCTGTCGTTTAAAGTAACATAACAGGTACAGCTTATATATTCAGGGTTGCCACTTTGGCCTTTTAAAGGCCAAAAAACTCAAATTTGGCCTCTTAAAAAAATTGGTTGGCCTTTAGTAATATGAAAAAAAGCGGGTCTTAAATGCTGCTAATGGGTTTTCTATTAATTAGTTTGCCTTTTAAAAGCTTCTATTGAATAGAAGTTGGCCTTTTGAAGCTTCTTTTGATTAGAAATTGGCCTTTTAAAGCTGTTGTTGATTAGAAGTTGGCCTTTTAAAGCTTCTGTTGATTAGAAATTGGCCTTTTAAAGCTGCTGTCGAGTAGAAATTGGCCTTTTCTCATTTAGAAAACCTAGCAACCCTGATAGTGATAGCGATCTCATTGGTACTATTTGGCTGTTGGTTGAGGTCGGTTTTGTCCAGTTTTGCCGAAACCGTGGAAGGTCCCGGTTCCTCAATTTAATTTGATGTGATTTTTATTTCCATCATCAACGCATGCCATAAGCTCGGGTACTTAGTCTCTGATATGTAATATATAAACTTTACTTTGACGGCTTTTTTTCATGTCCTGTACAGCAGGGAAACCCTACTCTGTACAGGACCTCCACTGTCATTTTATCTAGTTCGTTCAGAGTATTCAACAATCACGTATTGCTCATTTTCCGTTAAATGGTCATTGTCAAAGGACTCGCAGAATAAGAGTGCCTTCAGTTTTCTCTTGAAAGCCTTAATGTCTTCAATCATTCAAATGTTTCGTGGGAGCTTATTGTATAGTCTCGGGCCCGCATATTTAAAGGCTCTAGAGCCTACAGTAGACATATATCTAGGTTCCAATAGTTTTAAAAGCTGGTTTTCATATGATTTTAAATATTGATAAGTGTTAGCATTCCCTTCGCCGATATAATTTTGTTTATAGAATTTATATTGCGGTGTGATCAATATGATTTATTGTTAGCAACTTACTCATTAAAGGGAAGTGAACGAAAGTAAGCTTTAAAATGCCAGTGTTGTTTAAATTATAATTTCCGATGGGGGACGTATGACATACATGACAAATACCACTAACTAACTTTGCTTTTACTGTCCCAGATATGGACAGATTGAGAAGGTATTAAATGTAGGAATAATATTGCTGGTAGTTTATGAAAATTGTTCCGGTGGTCATGAAGAGAAAGTTGAACCCAGGGTATTAACTGGTAAGGACAGAGAAAACTTAGAGATACTAGATATTGGGTGAATTCTAAATACTGCAAAAAACATTCAGGGGTTTTGAATTCTATCTGAAACTTAAAACTGCGAATTAATTGGTGACGTTGTTCGATTTGTTGCTACGAAGACTTTTAATCAAAATTGGTTTACGTAGTTGAATGTGATATTTTCTTAGACAAATGGTAATTGATTACGCTCTATGATTTTGTGAACGTTTATAATCGAGTTGAAAAGAATGATTTACAGAACAATAAAGAAAGGCGAGAGATTGATGAAAGGTATCCCATCTCGAGAAAGAATTACCCCAATACTAATTGAATCACAATGGCTGCCTATTACATTATCAGAAACGGACGCCTAAAATAGAGAATTGCTACACATTGCCAACAAATCGTGTCGACACAAGATGTGAGATATACTAAATACCTAAGAATGTGGACGATAAACTGATCTTGTAGGGCACAGAATTACCCTGTGTGACAGTACCAGAAAAACGGCCCTTAAAGTTAAATAACTATTATATTAAGAATACTTTCAACAGTATATAATGTACATATTTGGAGCCGGTGGATTTGCTGGTTAAAAGATATACATACTGTATATAAAAAATTATTTGAATGCTTTCTCGCTCAAGTATTTAATCCTGAAATTGATTTAGCGATGGGAAAAATGAAACTCATGAGGCTATCGTGCAGGAATTGATAAAAGTTGTGTTTTCCCCGGCTGGAGACTGAATCTACATTCGATAGAATTCGTAACAAATAGTTTTTACATTTGAGGTAAATAATGATAATTAACTTCTTATTCATATTTTCTTAGCTAATTCTAGTCAAAAAGTGTCTAATGATTGTTGCTTGTTATTGTGGGGCTGTAAACTCGCTATTTTTACAGATACCAGCTATTCGAGCTTAAATTCTAGGATTTTCAAGACATTTTAGAGGTAAATAGAAGTAAAATGATTAACAGGTTGAATATGCTCAGTGCAAAAAATTCAACAGCACCAAAGAAATCTTTGGTTGGGTGTTGTGGGTGAGGCCACCACGTAAGTGTTTATGAGGGGACGGGGAGGTTGTGAGCTCTGTTTGAAAGGGGTGAAGGGTGAAAGGCGATAGAGAGCTCTTGCTTTAAAGGGTTGAAAGGGGTTAGAGAACTGTTTTAAAAAGGGTGAAAAGAGATAAAGCTGTTTTAAAGGGTGAAAGGAGATAGCTGTGTTAAAAGGGTGAAAGGAGATGGAAAGCTATGTTTTAAAGGGTGAAAGGAGATAGCTATGTTTTAAAGGGGTGAAAGTAGATAGCTCTGTTTAAAAGGGGTTAAAGGCGATAGAGAGCTCTGTTTTAAAGGGGTGAAAGAAGATTGAGAGCTCTGTTTTAAAAGGGTGAAAGGCAATAGAGAGCTCTGTTTCAAAGGGGTGAAAGAGGACAGAGATCTGTTTCAAAGGGGTGAAAGAGGATTGAGAGCTCTGTTTCAAAGGGGTGAAAGAAGATTTAGAGCTGTTTCAAAGGGGTGAAAGAAGATTGAGAGCTCTGTTTTAAAAGGGTGAAAGAAGACTGAGAGCTGTTTTAAAAGGGTGAAAGGAGATTGAGAGCTCTGTTTTTAAAGGGTAAGAGGAGATAGAGAGTTCTGTTTTAAAAGGGGGAAAGAAGATTGAGAGTTCTGTTTTCGAAGGGTGAAAGGCAATAGAGAGCTCTGTTTCAAAGGGGTGAAAGAGGACTGAGAGCTCTGTTTCAAAGGGGTGAAAGAAGATTTAGAGCTCTGTTTCAAAGGGGTGAAAGAAGATTGAGAGCTCTGTTTTAAAAGGGTGAAAGAAGACTGAGAGCTCTGTTTTAAAAGGGTGAAAGGAGATTGAGAGCTCTGTTTTAAAAGGGTGAAAGGAGATTGAGAGCTCGGTTTTAAAAGGGTAAGAGGAGATAGAGAGTTCTGTTTTAAAAGGGGGAAAGAAGATTGAGAGATCTGTTTTCGAAAGGTGAAAGGAGATAGAGAGCTCTGTTTTAAAGGGGTGAAAGGAGATAGAGAGCTCTGTTTTAAAAGGGTGAAAGGAGATAGAGAGCTCTGTTTTAAAGGGCAAAAGGAGATGTAGAGCTGTTTTAAAGGGGTGAAAGGAGAAAGAGAGCTGTTTTAAAAGGGTGAAAGGAGATAGAGAGCTGTTTTAAAGGGGTGAAAGGAGATAAGAGAGCTCTGTTTTAAAAGGGTGAAAGGAGATAGAGAGATCTGTTTTAAAGGGCAAAAGGAGATGTAGAGCTGTTTTAAAGGGGTGAAAGGAGATAGAGAGCTCTGTTTTAAAGGGCAAAAGTCAATAGAGAGCTCAGTTTTAAAAGGGCGAAAGGAGATAGATAGCTCTGTTTTAAAAGGGTGAAAGGAGATAGAGAGCTCTGTTTTAAAAGGGTGAAAGGAGATAGAGAGCTCTGTTTTAAAAGGGTGAAAGGAGATAGAGAGCTCTGTTTTAAAAGGGTGAAAGGAGATAGAGAGCTCTGTTTTAAAGGGGTGAAAGGAGATAGAAAGCTCTGTTTTAAAGGGCGAAAGGAGATAGAAAGCTGTTTTAAAAGCGTGAAAGGAGAGAGAGAGAGGCTTTAAAGGGCTGAAATGAGATAGAGCTGTTTTAACACTAATGTAATTCTCTCTCTCTCTCTCTCTCTCTCTCTCTCTCTCTCTCTCTCTCTCTCTCTCTCTCTCTCTTACTACAAATTTCATTTTGTATTGAATAACTTGAATATAATGAAAGATAAAATTACCAAAATATTAATTAATTTCCTTTTTCAGAGGTTGAAGATTCTTGTCAAGAAAGTGATATTCTTCGTGGCCCGTATCTCAATTGTTCATCTAAAGACCACAAGATGGCGGTAATTACAGATAAGTAATTAACTAGATAAGATTTTGGTGTTTTATGAGTGAGAACATTGAATTAGAAAAGTTCGGTTTTTTAGGTTATTGAAGTATTTAATCTTTAAATCTCCTTTTAATACAAACAAAATATCTCCCTGTGAAATTTATCCTGATCGTCCCGATGTTCATTATGCTAGTCTTAAATGTTAACTTTTTAGCATTCTCATCCATATCCTGTGTCAATAGTAGAATAATTTCTAATCCTGTCTCTTCTCGTCACTACACACATCCATTTCAACATCAATATTTCTACCACTTCCTTTTTTCTATCTTGGATCTTTTAAATTACTAATGTCTTAGTTCCACACATCCATTAAGAGTCTAATTTTACTTTCATAAAAACATTTCTTTAACTTTTGCATTAATCCCTTGTCGCCTAGAATTCCTGATAACCACCAATTCATCAAAGCACCTTTTATGGTATAGTTAATTTCTAAGTCCATATCTCCATTTGTTAATTTGGTTCTAGATGCTTAGAATATCCAACCCTCTCGATGTCATCCAGGCCCAGTTTCACTGTACCCTGTCTTCCTTCTACCATCCATAGAAAATCTTTCTTTTTATGCTTATCTAATGTCTTGATCTTCAAGTGCTTGGATCCATATTTCTAGCTTTAAGTTACCCAAACAGTTTTAAGAGGAAAGGATGTGCTCTAGGGGCCCTTTTCTTTTACGTCTGATGTTATGGTGCCCATCACTAGGTCAGAATTGTAGGGACTAAGAGCTAATCCTTAATGTAAAACATCACTCTCCCTAAAAGATTTTTGTACTTCCCACATAACTTCTTATTTGTGAGGTTCCCTCTGAATACTTAATGTTGTACTGCTCTATTATACTTATCTTGTACTGCTTTATTATACTTATCAGAAACTGCCTTCTCTCTCTTATCTCCATACTTCTTGCCTTAGTACCTTATCATTTTACTTTTTTCCAAATCAAATACTTTTCCAATGTGTGGCTCAATGCCAAATATATTGCGTCTACTATATTCCTCCCTGGCAAGAACCTAGGTTGATCCTCAGTTACTGGAGTTTACTTCCTTATTTCTTCCATATTTTTTTTTTTATAAATCTTTATCGTGTAGGGTAAGTTTTATCAATTGTTAATTAGAGCAGTCGTGTAAATCACCCTCCTTTTATATTTGTTCCTATACAAATACAAACCACTGTCCTTTGATAGGAATATGCTTTCTGTGAATCTGGATTTGGTTATTAAAGTATTAATGAGGTGACTAGTTATTGCCAGGGGCCAAGAAAGCCACACCCACTCGACAGGGCACAGATCTCTGTTGGTTTTCAGCCGCCGGTAATAGACAAATGACTGACTCTCTCAACTGGCCGTTTTAATATTCAGGTAATTGGTTGGCAGATCGTAATGTACAATGGTTTTGAGGAAGAAATTTTTTGCAGTTTCCTGGTAACTGTAACCGACTAATAGATATCACTGTATTCTGCCGATTCTACATTCTTGTTCCTGTTGATAGATTTTCTCATGATTTTCTATAACCTCTCTTTAGTCGCCTGGTATGCACTACGACAATTTAATTATAGGTAGCTTATGGTAACTAAATAAATATATCGTTTGTATCTATATGCTCCATTGGAGGAAGAGGTTTCTGCCACAAACTGTTACGCAGAAGGGTACCGCTCTTCTTAGCGTGTCTTCCTGTTCCCAGTAAGGCACTAGGTGACCTAGTTATCTTGTCTCTTCCTATAATGGCTTACCCGTGGGAACGTTGTCATTGGTCTGAAGGACCCTTAAGAAGCACTGAAAGTTCCTTCTCCTCTTTTGCCTTTTCGTTGTCTCTTCTCACTGTCTGACGAAATGAATGGTCCTGCCCTTCTTTTCTTCTCTTTAGAATAGAAAGTCCCAAGTAGAACGATCAATTGGAGTTGCTACTGTAACGTCTGCAGTTTCTCACCCTGTGTGAGAGAGCACTACTGCAGAAGTAATATCGATTCCCTTCAAACAGAATGGAGAGATGATGACAACTCTTCGCATAATCGTCCCTGTGTGCGCTTCTACAGGCGCACTACTATGCACACACCCTCGCCTGTTAGCTCGCTCCCCCACTGGCGCATACCCTCAAATGTTCGTGCAGTCGTGCTCTCCTATGTGCACATGCTCTCCAGTGCACCCCTACTCTCCAGTGCACCCCTGCTCTCCAGTGCACCCCTACTCTCCAGTGCACCCCTACTCTCCTGTGCACATGTGTACCCCAATCTGTTCGTACACGCACCACTGTATGTGGGCTTCTTTAGGAGTAAAGCCTCACTTATTCATGTGCAACTTTATGGGCGCACACACCACTAGCAGTCTGTAATGCGTGGAGGATCAGGTAAATTATGCTCCTGCAGAAAGCAAGGTAGAAAGGATCACAATTCAGTGACTCCTTGCAACTCCTATGAGTGGGGACGTACCAGTAAGTACATTGAATGACACACTGATAACATTCTAGACCTGCCTGCTGATATTACCTTTGATATACCCGAATTGGCCTCCTTCTGAAAGGAGCAGAGGCAACATTAGGGTTGCCAATAAGATTTACAAACTCCTACAGTCAACTTTTACAAATAGTCGATGGGGAACTGGAGACTAGTCTTCAGACTCCCTGCATGGTTCCTCAGACCCCATTCAGAACATGCACAAATGATAGTGTCTAGTCCAATGTAGGAATGAAGACAGCTCGGTTCCCGTATAACTGATGGACACATATCCTCGGATCCATTCTCAATGTCCTACTGGAGGCTTTGTCTACTGGAATTTTGGGTAAAGTAGCTGCCCGGTGCTCTGGTTTGGCTACTACACCCCAAAGTTCATGCTAGTCTTGTATTAGCACTTTCAATCGGCACTCGTCTATTGAAGGGTTTCAGCAATTTACCCTTTCTATTCTTCTACAAAGTCATCTCTTCAATGTCTGCAAGTTAAGATATATCGGAAGAAGTTCAATAGAACTCTTAAATAAAGGTGGGAGTATCTGTTAATACCTTAATACAACAGCTTGGGGGTGGCTCCCCGGTAAATGATCGTAGCAAAGTGTTAGCTTTACTATTCCAAAAATGCCATTCATATTGATAATGACATCATCTGAAACTTCCTTCATTGATAAGAAAGATAATACTGCACAGCTGCTTCCCAAACCATTGCTCCAATAGCTCCTGAAGCTTCACTTGTCAGCAACCAGCATTTCTCTTACCTTCGGGTTGGGTGGTAACAAGAATACGGAACATTCTGTCCTGGTAACTGGATGATGTATATGTAATTAGATCTCCTTTCCTCTGAGAATCTACTGTCCACAGACATACATAGGTATGTAGGTTGGCCTGGGCACCAACCGCCCGTTGAGATACTACCGCTAGAGAGTTATGGGGTCCTTTGACTGGCCAGACATAGGACCCTTCTCTCTGGTTACGGTTCTTTCCTTTTGCCTACACATACACCGAATAGTCTGGCCTATTCTTTACAGATTCTCCTCTGTCCTCATATACCTGACAACACTGAGATTACCAAACGATTCTTCTCTCAAGGGGTTAGCCACTGCACTTTAATTTCAGTAGCTACTTTACTCTTGGTAAGGGTAGAAGAGACACTTCAGCTATGGTAAGCAGCTCTTCTAGGAGGACACTCCAAAATCAAACCATTGTTCTCTAGTCTTGGGTAGTGCCATAGCCTCTGTACCATGGTATTCCACTATCTTGGGTTAGAGTTCTCTTGCTTGAGGGTACACTCGGGCACACTGTTGTATCTAGTTTCTCTTCCTCTTGTTTTGTTTTAGTTTTTAAAGTTTAAATAGGAAATATTCATTTTAATGTTGTTACTATTCTTAAAATATTTTATTTTTCCTTATTTCCTTTCCTCACTGGGCTATTTTCCCTGTTGGAGCCCCTGGGCTTATAGCATCCTGCTTTTCCAACTAGGGTTGTAGCTTAGCATTTGATAATAATAATGATAATAATGGATAGGGATAAAGTGCCCACCTGAGTTCATTTCCATCTATGGGATGTGATCTATTATTATTATTATTATTATTACTATCCAAGCTACAACCCTAATTGGAAAAGCAACATGCTATAAGCCCAGGGGCTCCAACAGGGAAAAATAGCCCAGTGAGGAAAGGAAATAAGGAAATAAATAACTGAAGAGAAAAAATTAACAATAAATCATTCTAAAAAAAGTAATGTCAAAAGAGATATATCATATATAAACTATTAACAACGTCAACAACAAATATGTCATATATAAACTATAAAAAGACTCATGTCCGCCTGGTCAACAAAAAAGCATTTGCTCCAACTTTGAACTTTTGAAGTTCTACTGATTCAACAACGGAATGCACCTGCTTTTCAACCTACTTGGAATTCTTGCAATGCTACTACTTCACAAACTTTCCAAGGAGTTTAATAAACCCTTTAGTAGTGATGGTGATCAACAATGCTTCCATTTTTGGCCTAAGTTACAAAGAGGCCCCGTTCATAAACCCATTGCATGCAGGTGCTAGTCTTGGGTTAGAGTTTTCTTGCTTGAGGGTACACTCGGGCACACTGTTCTGTATTGTTTTTCTTCCTCTTGTTTTGTTAAAGTGTTTATACTTTATATCGGAGATACCTATTTTATTTAATGTTGTTACTCTTCTTAAAAATTTTATTTTACCTTGGTTGCTTTCCTCAGTCGGCCATTTTCCCTGCTGGAGCCTCTGGGCTTATAGTATCCTGCTTTTCCAATTAGGGTTGTAGCTTAGCAAGTAATAATAATAATAATGATAATAGAGCAGTGAAAGGTTTTTAGGCAATAGCACTGTTTGAGAAAACATACTGTACTTAATGTTGTTATCCCTACAACATCTTGTGGCAAAAAGGCTTTGGAATTCACCATGCAATAGAACAAGAAACTTCATGGAATCCTCTAGTCCCAGGCTATGGGTAAAGTTTGAAGATACCTTGCAACATTTCCAGGAATTCTGGACGCTTAAGTCTTCCCGCTCATCTTTTCCGTTCTTAATCTCATCCTTAAAAGGCCACTATCAGGAACCAGTAGAGCTTGCCTCCTTGTTTTTAGATGGGGACACTATGACGTTTCCTTCAGTTTGGAGGGAGTGAGATAGATATCCGTATATTTCTGGATTTGTGAACAAATCCAGAACAGGTGAGAGGACCTCCAGATTCGGTTATACAGTCAGAACATCGGATCTATCCCTACTATTTGGAAGAACCTGCCAGAGGCGCTTTTCAAGAAATGATGTTATCAGCAGACAACCTTTGCTGCCCTTTGCATATGAGAGAACTCACGTTTCCTGGATACCTTTATCATTGAACTGGTGATAGTGGCCCAAGAGATCATGTAGCAATCCTAGCTCCTTCACTGGACAGAAAAATATCTCGTCTAAGGTAGCAGTGGTAACTTAAGTTTAGAGTGAGAGGTGATATTGCCAGCCTTTTACTTCTTTCTTTCCTTTACTTGGGGGTACAGCATTCATTTATCTATTTTCTGGATCAGAGGATAAAGGCAGATGAGCCACGTACTTTTCTTAGCAATAATTGTTCAGAAGTATCTCCTCCATCCTCCTTGATAATGGGGATGATGGACTAACGTATGCACCTATGGCCTCTTATACCCATTCATTTAGATATATCATCCACACGGATATAGCTTCTTCAACCGTCTGCCAGTCCACAGTAATGACCTAGCTTAAGACCTGCATCTTCTGCATGCCCAGCTCGTTAAGAGGTTGACACGAGTTCCTACCATTGCTCCTATATTGGATAAAACATACTTTAAATTTTCTGGGAACGTAAACCAGCCAGTTGGTTTTAGGGATATCTCCCTCCAAAGGATTAGTCTCCTATTAAAAGATGTAGTTTTGTATTCCTGTGGGAAAAATTCACATTTTAAGAGATTTGTATTTTTTCCCAATTATACAAACCTGAATCCTTTAAGTTATACTTACCATCTCCACCAAGCCCAAAGTCATAGGCTTGAGTTAGTGAGAGCTCTGTCGCTTGTCGGGTGGGCAGGGCTTTGTCACCACCAGGTAGTAACTATTGACACCTTGTTGAAATATTAACATCTGAATCTACCTTTAATGAAATCATTGTCCTATTAAAGGACTCAGGTTCTTATAGTTAAGAAAAATGTTAATTAGAATATTTCTTAATTGCCGCCATTTGGCTGACAGTCCCGTATTCATTCCTTGCAATAGATTTCCCAAATGTGTCCATACTTTGACTAGAATACCATCAGTTCACGCTTCCTATCCCGATATTCTCGAAGTGTTTTCTTCATTTCATATCTACCTATAGCTGTAACTGTTCTTTCTTGCATGTGGATTCTATTGTTATTCTAGGGTTCTTTTCAGTCAATAACCTTTTGAAAAATTATTCCCTCCATCTTACTCTTAGACTTTATTCCTTTACCAAAACGTATCTATAGCTTACTAAATGTGTTTGATATGTATCATGTTATTGGTCTGTTTTATCTACAGATTTTTTTCATTTATGTATAATCATTTACTCGGTTAATGCTTCTATTTTTCCATACAACTCATTACAGTTGTCTTTGCCCTTGGTACAGATATTCTTACCTCTTTCTTTGCAATTTCCTAAGACGATATATTCGTTTAAATCTATTCCAATAATAAGCTCTCCTTGCTTCTTGTGTCATTTTAATTATTTCCTGTACATCATAATTTGATCACCGACTTTCCTCATTCGGTGGATCTCTACCGAGTGTGTTTTCAATTATTTCTTTCTGTTGAAATGGATCATCATGCAATTTTCTATCCAGCAGGTATTTGTCCTCTTTAATATAATATTACTTGACGTTCTGACCTCTAACACTTTGTCTTTGGCTTGCTCTTTTCCTCTTTCTCAAACTAGTCAGGCACCAATAAGCAGTGTTACATATTAACATTATCTCCTCTTTTATCAAGTAATTTTTTCACTTGGATAACTCATTCATTACAGTGTTTGTGAATCTGGCGTGTTGAAGGTCACTGCAAAATCTATCATTAGCTCTCGTTCTTCTTTCCTTTCCCCCATTCTGTCTCTTCTGTAAAGTCTACTGATGTTTTCCTAATTACATCAAATATACCACTTCAGATCACATCAAGTGACCACTTTTTCCCAATTCTTTTGACGTCGTAATTTAAATCCTATGTCTCTTATTCCTTCGTACCTTGTTAACCAAACCTCAATTTTAATTTTTGGAATTACATCAAATATAGCCCTTCAGATCACATCAAGTGACTACTTTTTCCCAATTCTTTTGACGTCGTAATTTAATATATATGTCTCTTATTCCTTCGTAATATGACGACCAAACTTCAATTTTAATTTTTGGAAATTACCTTTAACCTTGTTTCCTCTCCATCTTATCTATCCCACTTCGAAAGATGTCAAGTTTCCTTTTATTCATAACATCTATTTCCATCTCTTAGTACATTCAGTAACATGTCCAATCTTTATTAACTTGTTTCTTCTCCATCTTGTCTCTTTGTACTTAAAGGATATCAACTTTCATTTTCTCCATACCATATATTCCCAGCTTACTTCTATCAATTTACATTCAAAACATGTCCACCACATGTCTTTGCCAATCATCTTTACCTTGTTTCCTCTCCATCTTGTCTCTTTTACTTAAAAGATGTCAATTTT
>NC_090731.1:169593270-169620603 GCF_036898095.1 Palaemon carinicauda | reverse complement strand
GGGGACTTTATGTCATAGTGATTTTCAATAGAAACAAACTAGTTATTTATCTTCAACGGTTGAAACTACAAAAAAATATTACAGTAATCAAAATGTGTATGAAATTAAACATGATACAAGATGGAGTATGTTTACTTAATTTTCTAGAATGAAATAGGTCCAAGAACATCACTGAGAACATATGCATTCTTTCGCATATTGCACTAGACATTGCATCATAGTATTTAACATATCATAAGTTAGGTCATCAATTGTTTTGAGTTTCCATGAAATATTAGGTGAAGACTACAATAGTAAAAGTAAGAAAAACTTTTGGCCATTTTTTCATATATTGAGTAGGTATTCTTGAAAGAAATATCTAGAAAGTATAAGTTCCAATGAAATATAAGGTAAGGACTACTATAGTAAAAGTAAGAAAAACTCTTGGCCATTTTTTTCCTACATTGAATAGGTATTCTTGAAAAAAATATCTATTAGTATAAGTTCCAGTTCCCTCTGATTTAATGATCAAATATTACATATTAGAGATATAATACTTCACAATCCAATATTGGTAACCAGTCTTTTCGCCGCTAGAGGGACTTTCACTTGAGACAATTGTAGGGCTGATCCGCTATCCAGTACATAAAGTCAAATGTCCTATTGTGATGCTAATAGTAGACTCTAGTTAATGCTAAATTCCAAATTTCAACCAGGGAGGTACTTAAAAATACAAAGGAAAGTTTATTATGAAAAAAAAAACGAAAACACTTCTAGAATCCTATTTTCTCAGTGGACGATGTTTGGGACTATTAAAATACTGTATGTGTACATAGAAAATGAATTAGACACTGTATCTCATGTGAAATGTAATATTACGCACATTTTCATTTCTGTAATGTTTGTAGTATCAACCGTTACACATATACAAACGATTGTGTTTTTACTAAAGTCAAGACTGTAGCCTACTTAGCTGTGACTTTTAAATCACATAAATCCATATGTATAAAGGTTTGAACTAGTGGAAAATCACCATGGCATTTAGGCCCGTCCATCTTGTACGGCTCATGGACTATTAACATGATAGCAAAGGACAATTGTCAGGTTCATAATAGATACCTAATATCTCGAACTTGTTCTATCCCTACTCTCTTCATTAGGGTTTTTTTTTCATCTGGTGTTAGGATACGGGGTTGTTAATTTAACTTTATATATTGAACTTGTTAACATCCAATATGATATTGTACTGTAGCGGTTTTAACTTCATGGATTTTGTTGAAGTTTGTTCCATAGTGACAAAAATTTCCATCTCTTCACTAGGCTTAGTTCATCTGATGTTAGGATACAGGGTTCATAAGTAAATATTATGTATTGAATTTGTTAATATGCAATAGGATATATCTGAATCCCTGATTTTGTACTGCAGTATTTTCATTTTCCGAATTATTTATTCCTCCAGGTTTTAGTATGTGAGCAAAGGTTCCCTTCGCACCTGGAAACAAAAATGAGTTTCTCCAACGCTGTGGGTAGCTCGAAAATAGTGAAGTGTTTAGGTATCTCTGCAATTGCCATGCTAGAATCTGTATAGTTACAAATATCTTCAGTAAGTTTTAATTTCATTGTATAGGATCGCATACTCATAACTGCTATGTTTATTTCAGAACTATCGTACAAAGTTGACCGAGTTTATGTGTACCAAATGGAAACGGGGACGGCAGATGGAGTTACAGGTAATGGACGGACACGAGACGCATGGTTTAAAGGTGTAGGAGAAAATTATTCGAAGGAAAGGCCTGCAGTGTAGGATCGGGTCGAAAATCACTTTTTGTGCGTGGAAACTATCTCCAGTAATTCCAAAGAAAAATTCTGTATGGCAACTCTTGGGAACCATACCTACTACATCTTTGGACTGGTTTGTCTGTACTATATTTATAAACTTATGTAGCACGTTATATTATATGTACACCATTATATCAACATGTTTTGGTTCAAATAAAATTGTCAAATAAAATTGCTAAATATCACTTTTTGTTTATTAAAATCCAATTTTATTTTACATTGATGTCAAAGGCAGCTATCGCCGCTACCGCAGCAAAAAAAAAAAAAAAAAAAAAAAAATTAAAAATCATAATTTAGTCTTATACAATTATGCGACAATTATGCGTCCAGATATATAGTCAGTTCGCCCTGGAGTACCAGCGACTTTGTCATTTTTCTTGATTGTCGGCGATCTTCTTGCTTCTCTCTGCAGTTCTTGGTCATTAAATGCACAACACTCACTCTGAATACCTGCAAAACAAAAAATTTCACAATTAGTCAAGGGTTAACGGACACCTTAGCACATGAAAATCCATTTCATTTCATTTGCTTTAGAAAGGGAAAAATGGATTTAGCAAAATGGATTTAGCAAAATGGATTTAGCAAATGGACTTAGAAATGGAAAAATGGAAATGCATTTAGCAAATGGACTTAGAAATGGAAAAATGGATATAGCAAAAGGACTTAGAAATGGGAAAAGGGATTTAGCAAATGGACTTAGAAATGGGAAAAGGGATTTAGCAAATGGACTTAGAAATGGGAAACGGATTTAGCAAATGGACTTAGAAATGGAAAAATGCATTTAGCAAATGGACTTAGAAATGGAAAAATGCATTTAGCAAATGGACTTAGAAATGGAAAAATGCATTTAGCAAATGGACTTAGAAATGGAAAAATGCATTTAGCAAATGGACTTAGAAATGGAAAAATGCATTTAGCAAAAGGACTTAGAAATGGAAAAATGCATTTAGCAAATGGACTTAGAAATAAAAAAATGGATATAGCAAATGGACTTAGAAATGGGAAAAGGGATTTAGCAAATGGACTTAGAAAGGGAAAAGGGATTTAGCAAATGGACTTAGAAA
The DNA here is from genome assembly GCF_036898095.1 of Palaemon carinicauda. Taxonomy (NCBI): domain Eukaryota; kingdom Metazoa; phylum Arthropoda; class Malacostraca; order Decapoda; family Palaemonidae; genus Palaemon; species Palaemon carinicauda. Next base: position 169,617,721 of record NC_090731.1, on the reverse strand, counting down.
GGGAAAAATGGATTTAGCAAATGGACTTAGAAATGGAAAAATGCATTTAGCAAATGGACTTAGAAATGGAAAAATGCATTTAGCAAATGGACTTAGAAATGGCAAAAGAGATTTAGCAAAAGGACTTAGAAATGGAAAAATGCATTTAGCAAATGGACTTAGAAATAAAAAAATGGATATAGCAAATGGACTTAGAAATGGGAAAAGGGATTTAGCAAATGGACTTAGAAAGGGAAAAGGGATTCAGCAAAGGGACTTAGAAATGGAAAAATGCATTTAGCAAATGGACTTAGAAAAGGAAAAATGGATTTAGCAAATGGACTTAGAAATGGAAAAATGGATTTAGCAAATGGACTTAGAAATGGAAAAATGGATTTAGCAATTGGACTTAGAAATGGCAAAACAGATTTAGCAAAAGGACTTAGAAATGGAAAAATGCATTTAGCAAATGGACTTAGAAATGGAAAAATGGATTTAGCAAATGGACTTAGAAATGGCAAAAGGGATTTAGCAAATGGACTTAGAAATAGAAAAATGGATAGAGCAAATGGACTTAGAAATGGAAAAATGGATTTAGCAAATGGACTTAGAAATGGCAAAAGGGATTTAGCAAATGGACTTAGAAATAGAAAAATGGATAGAGCAAATGGACTTAGAAATGGAAAAATGGATTTAGCAAATGGACTTAGAAATGGCAAAAGAGATTTAGCAAATGGACTTAGAAATGGAAAAATGCATTTAGCAAATGGACTTAGAAATGGAAAAATGCATTTAGCAAATGGACTTAGAAATGGAAAAATGCATTTAGCAAATGGACTTAGAAATGGAAAAATGCATTTAGCAAATGGACTTAGAAATGGAAAAATGCATTTAGCAAATGGACTTAGAAATGGAAAAATGCATTTAGCAAATGGACTTAGAAATGGAAAAATGCATTTAGCAAATGGACTTAGAAATGGAAAAATGCATTTAGCAAATGGACTTAGAAATGGAAAAATGCATTTAGCAAATGGACTTAGAAATGGAAAAATGCATTTAGCAAAGGGACTTAGAAATGGAAAAATGCATTTAGCAAAGGGACTTAGAAATGGAAAAATGCATTTAGCAAAGGGACTTAGAAATGGAAAAATGCATTTAGCAAAGGGACTTAGAAATGGAAAAATGCATTTAGCAAATGGACTTAGAAATGGAAAAATGCATTTAGCAAATGGACTTAGAAATGGAAAAATGGATATAGCAAATGGACTTAGAAATGGAAAAATGGATTTAGCAAATGGACTTAGAAATGGAAAAATGGATTTAGCAAATGGACTTAGAAAGGGTAAAATTGATTTAGCAAATGGACTTAGAAAGGGAAAACGGATTTAGCAAATGGACTTAGAAAGGGAAAAACGGATTTAGAAAATGGACTTGAAATTGGAAAAATGGATTTAGCAAATGGACTTAGAAATAGAAAAATGGATTCAGCAAATGGACTTAGAAAAATGGATTTAGCAAATGGACTTAGAAAAATGGAAAAATGCATTTAGCAAATGGACTTAGAAATGGAAAAATGCATTTAGCAAATGGACTTAGAAATGGAAAAATGCATTTAGCAAATGGACTTAGAAAATGAAAAATGCATTTAGCAAATGGACTTAGAAATGGAAAAATGGATATAGCAAATGGACTTAGAAATGGCAAAAGGGATTCAGCAAATGGACTTAGAAATAGAAAAATGGATAGAGCAAATGGACTTAGAAATGGAAAAATGGATTTAGCAAATGGACTTAGAAATGGCAAAAGGGATTTAGCAAATGGACTTAGAAATAGAAAAATGCATTTAGCAAATGGACTTAGAAATGGAAAAATGGATTTAGCAAATGGACTTAGAAATGGCAAAAGAGATTTAGCAAAAGGACTTAGAAATGGAAAAATGCATTTAGCAAATGGACTTAGAAATGGAAAAATGGATTTAGCAAATGGACTTAGAAATGGAAAAATGCATTTAGCAAATGGACTTAGAAATAAAAAATGGATATAGCAAATGGACTTAGAAATGGGAAAAGGGATTTAGCAAATGGACTTAGAAATGGAAAAATGCATTTAGCAAATGGACTTAGAAATGGAAAAATGGATATAGCAAATGGACTTAGAAATGGAAAAATGGATTTAGCAAATGGACTTAGAAAGGGAAAAATTGATTTAGCAAATGGACTTAGAAAGGGAAAACGGATTTAGCAAATGGACTTAGAAAGGGAAAAACGGATTTAGAAAATGGACTTGAAAATGGAAAAATGGATTTAGCAAATGGACTTAGAAAGGGAAAAAACGGATTTAGAAAATGGACTTGAAAATAGAAAAATGGATTCAGCAAATGGACTTAGAAAAATGGATTTAGCAAAGGGACTTAGAAATGGAAAAATGCATTTAGCAAATGGACTTAGAAAAGGAAAAATGGATTTAGCAAATGGACTTAGAAATGGAAAAATGGATTTAGCAAATGGACTTAGAAATGGCAAAACAGATTTAGCAAAAGGACTTAGAAATGGAAAAATGCATTTAGCAAATGGACTTAGAAATGGAAAAATGGATATAGCAAATGGACTTAGAAATGGCAAAAGGGATTCAGCAAATGGACTTAGAAATAGAAAAATGGATAGAGCAAATGGACTTAGAAATAGAAAAATGGATTTAGCAAATGGACTTAGAAATGGCAAAAGGGATTTAGCAAATGGACTTAGAAATAGAAAAATGGATAGAGCAAATGGACTTAGAAATGGAAAAATGGATTTAGCAAATGGACTTAGAAATGGCAAAAGAGATTTAGCAAAAGGACTTAGAAATGGAAAAATGCATTTAGCAAATGGACTTAGAAAGGGAAAACGGATTTAGCAAATGGACTTAAAAATGGAAAAATGGATTTAGCAAATGAACTTAGAAATAGAAAAATGGATTTAGCAAATGGATTTAGCAAATGGACTTAGAAATGGAAAAATGCATTTAGCAAATGGACTTAGAAATGGAAAAATGAATATAGCAAATGGACTTAGAAATGGAAAAATGAATATAGCAAATGGACTTAGAAATGGAAAAATGGATAGAGCAAATGGACTTAGAAAGGGAAAAAACGGATTTAGCAAATGGACCTAGAAATGGAAAAAAAAGATTTAGCAATTGGACTTAAAAATGGAAAAATGGATTTAGCAAATGGACTTAGAAATGGAAAAATGGATTCAGCAAATGGATTTAGCAAATGGACTTAGAAATGGAAAAATGGATAGAGCAAATGGACTTAGAAATATAAAAATGGATAGAGCAAATGGACTTAGAAAGGGAAAAATGGATTTAGCAAATGGACTTAGAAATAGAAAAATGGATAGAGCAAATTGCCTTAGAATTGGGAAAATGGATTGAGCAAATGGACTTAGAAATAGAAAAATGGATAGAGCAAATTGCCTTAGAATTGGGAAAATGGATTTAGCAAATGGACTTAGAAATAGAAAAATGGATAGAGCAAATTGCCTTAGAATTGGGAAAATGGATTTAGCAAATGGACTTAGAAATAGAAAAATGGATAGAGCAATTGGACTTAGAAATGGGAAAAGGGATATAGCAAATGGACATAGAAATGGAAAAATGCATTTAGCAAATGGACTTAGAAATGGAAAAATGCATTTAGCAAATGGACATAGAAATGAAAAATGGATTTAGCAAATGGACTTAGAAATAGAAAAATGGATAGAGCAATTGGACTTAGAAATGGGAAAAGGGATTTAGCAAATGGACTTAGAAATGGAAAAATGCATTTAGCAAATGGACTTAGAAATGGAAAAATGCATTTAGCAAATGGACTTAGAAATGGAAAAATTTATTTAGCAAATGGACTTAGAAATGGAAAAATGGATATAGCAAATGGACTTAGAAATGGAAAAATGGATTTAGCAAATGGACTTAGAAATGGGAAAAGGGATTTAGCAAATCGACTTAGAAATAGAAAAATGGATAGAGCAAATGGACTTAGAAATAGAAAAATGCATTTAGCAAATGGACTAAGAAATGGAAAAATGGATTCAGCAAATGGATTTAGCAAATGGACTTAGAAATGGGAAAAGGGATTTAGCAAATGGACTTAGAAATGGGAAAAGGGATTTAGAAAATGGACTTAGAAATGGAAAAATGCATTTAGCAAATGGACTTAGAAATGGAAAAATGCATTTAGCAAATGGACTTAGAAATGGAAAAATGGATTCAGCAAATGGACTTAGAAATGGAAAACTGGATATAGCAAATGGACTTAGAAATGGAAAAATTAATTTAGCAAATGGACTTAGAAAGGGAAAAACGGATTTAGCAAATGGACTTAGAAAGGGAAAAGCGTTTTCAAAATTTAAAGTTCAAGTTTTTAAAAAGAAATCAGTAGTAGTTTTAACAGGGAGAAAACTAATATAAAAACATAGTTAGTAAATAAATAAGTCAATAAAACACTATTGTCATAAATCAATAAGGCTACAAAACAGTCTAACAATTCAAATTCTTGAGACTATGAAAATGTTCGTAAAAAACTAATGTATTTATGACTCGAGAGGGGAAAGGAGGCTGGGAATATCAAGTCCAAGGAGACAGATAAATGAAAGAAAATAAAAAGGCAAGTAGAGAGAAATGAAAGAAATGCAAGAAGACATAAATGAGAAAAAATAAAAAGACTAAGTAGAGACAGAAATGAAAGAAATAATGCAAGGAGACAAAACGAAGAGAAATGAAAGAGGAAGAAAATATAAACAAATATGAAAACAGAAGAGAAATGAACGAGGAAGAAAATAAAAAGACAAGTAGAGAGAAATGAAAGAAATGCAAGAAGACAGATAAATGAAAGAAAATAAAAAGACAAGTAGAGAGAATTGAAAGAAAATAAAAAGAAAGTAGAGAGAATTGAAAGAAAATAATGCAAGGAGATAAAACAAAAATTAAAGGAGAGAGAGAAATGAAAGAAAGAGGAACATTGTTGATTGAAGAGAGACAAAAACAGATTTGAAAGAGACGTGAGGAACGGTGGTATTGTAGTTCAATAAAAGGCATAGGATACAAATACTATAAAAATAGATGTAAGGTCATATACAAAGAATAAATACTGACGTAAAGACAAAATGACAAGACAAAAATGAAGTAAAAATAACAGCAGAGAGAGAGAGAGAGAGAGAGAGAGAGAGAGAGAGAGAGAGAGATAATTATTCTAGTATTAATAAATCATGAAAGAAAATTAATAATTCTTGTATTAGTGACTCATGACAAATACACCAATTTATTTCACAATACTGCATATCGATTTAAGCAATTTAGCCATATCAACGCATTTAGTGATACTATCTCACCGGACCCAAGAGAAACGATGAAAAGCGAAGGTGGATGGACTGTATCAAAGATGACCTTCGATCAAAGGGATTAACCGGTGATGAAGTGTGGGACAGAGGTAGATGGAGAACGCTTGGCCAGAAACATCGACCCCACATAAAAGTGGGAAAAGATGCAGACAAAGAAGAAGAAGAAGAAGAACGCACTTAGTGATACTAATGAAAAACCACGTTATATATAATTGGATATCGACATTGAATAAAGGCAGGCAGAGAGGCAGGCAGGCAGGCAGAGAGGTGGGCAGACAGGCAGAGAGGTAGGCAGGCAGGCAGAGAGGTAGGCAGGCAGGCAGGCAGAGAGGTAGGCAGGCAGGCAGGCAGAGAGGTAGGCAGAGAGGCAGGCAGGCAGCAGAGAGGCAGGCAGAGAGGCAGGCAGAGAGGCAGGCAGGCAGGCAGGCAGGCAGAGAGGGAGGCAGGCAGGCAGAGAGGTAGGCAGGTAGGCAGGCAGGCAGAGAGGTAGGCAGGCAGGCAGGCAGAGAGGTAGGCAGGCAGGCAGGCAGGCATCAGAACGACCTGCACTGAAGTTGCAGTCCATAAGTAGGATAAGAGGTAATATAGAGGGAAGTTATGGGACTCTGTATTCTTATACTTGTGCTTACAGTGGATGACACGAGGCATACTGAATGCACTGAACCTCCTACAACGAAATCAAGTATTGTAACCTCCCTTTACCCTTGAATAACACGGTCTTCATACATAATTCTGGAGCACAGTTGAGCTCTCAAACTAAAGTGTGTAACGTCTGGAAATTATTCAATTTGAATGAAACTGCCTTTGCACGTCGTTCATTTGAAGCAATATAAGTGTTTATTCCAAACGTTTTAACAGGGCTCCACAAGGCACTAGAAGAGTTGCAAGACCCAAGCCTACATGGCTGAGGACTATGAAGCGTGAAGTAGGTAATAATGAATGGAGAAGTAATAAATTAAAAGCTAAAGATAGAGACGACTGGCGAAATCTAACAGAGGCCTTTGCGTCAATAGACGTAGGAGGAGGAGATGATGATTATGATGATGATTATAATAATAGAAGCGAATATTACTAATTAAGAGATAGACCTTTACTTATAATAAATATGCAGATGAATACCTATTCCGTAGTATTTAGATTAAGAAATATTTCACGCCTTAACCATGAAAACCATCTATTCACTCGTCAGAGAAAGAAATTGAACTTCACGAGGATAGTAATTGTATGAGCAAATCAAGCATCAGAATATTTCATTATATTAATCCCTAACAACTGCCCCCCCCCCCCCACATTCATCAACCATCCAACCCTCAACCCACCCACCCCCACCAACCCCACCTCTCCACGTAACCCTCAACACATTAATTAAAACTCAAGCATATGCCATGTGGCCATCATCTAAAATGTTGCTGCTTTTTACCTTAGATTACCTTAAAACGTTTTTCCATTTCCTTAAATCTTGTTAGTAAAACCGAAATTACCTTAGAATTACCATGAAACCATGAAAATTACCTCAAACTAAGGTAATTAAATACCTTAAAAGTTTAAACCTTGCATCAGACAACTACAGCATCATACAATTTCGGGTAAAATATTAACAATGTAATATTAATTACGAACAATAGGGACAGTAAAACTTAACAGCATTTCAATATTTAGTTACGAAGACTTAGTTTAATTATTAAGTAATAACTGGAAAATCTCCAAAAAGCCACGCTAGATCCCAGATGAAGACTTGGGTCATATGAGCATAATTAAATCGTCGAGGAGAGAAAACATTTAACAGGATTCATCTTGAGAATTACGACAATGAGGTAATATGTATGTATGTATGTCTCTCTCTCTCTCTCTCTCTCTCTCTCTCTCTCTCTCTCTCTCTCTCTCTCTCTCTCTCTCTCTCTCTCTCCAAGAACCTAAAATTTCATGATTACATCAAAATAAGTAAAAAATATTTTTATACATTTTCTAATAGATTATTAACCTCTCCTAATACATCTTTATATATTTGTGATTAATTATCGTTTATTATCTATAAAGACAAACTAAATTTCAACAATTCCTTTTTCCAATCCAATAGACCCTTTAAAAGAACTTTTTCCACTTGGTCGAGTTCACGAAATTTCTCTTTTCAAGATTAAATCAGTATTTACTTCCACAACAAAGCGTGCGCTCACGAGCGCGCAAAGGATTACAGTACGCACATTGTTACATTGGCGTGACGTCGAACGACTGGTGTTACTGGATAAGCATTAACATTTGATTTTATATTTTATTTCAGGAAAAAGTATCAGGCTAAAGACAATTAGATTCAGTTCGGCTTTATTTGGTTTGCTAAACTAATCCAGATGTTTTTAGAATTATTTCTGGTCTTAAGCCTACATACTCACCACTCCACACCCCTCCCCCTACTAAAAGACTTGAGAGAGAGAGAGAGAGAGAGAGAGAGAGAGAGAGAGAGAGAGAGAGAGAGAGAGAGAAACTTAAGTTCGATCTTAGATTTTCACATGAAATAGTACACGAATTTGTCATGCAAGACCTCGAGAACTGATTTATGTGATGCGTTACAAAAACACATTGGTCTAAAAAAAAACACTTCAAAATTTCGGATTTTAAATTAAAATTTCTGCAATGACACTGACTTTAAAAATAAACAATAAACAAAATTCAATCAACTTTGGAACAACCTTTAGCAGCCTGGGGTTTTGGATCACACTAATCCAAAATGACCTTCGACTTGATTAAAATTTGGATACAGCAAATAACTTGGTAACCATCACTGTATTGAGGTTTAGAAATAGGAGAAAAATCGCCTACAATATCGAGCTGCTTTACCAATAGTATTTATAAGGAACCCAAAAGCTAACCAACCAAAAAGCTAAAAGCCTAAAGCTAGATAACCAACCCAAAGCTAACCAACCCAAAACCTAACCAACCCTGAAGCTCAGAAACCCTAAAGCTAAGTCAACCAAAAGCTAAGAAACTTTAAAGTTAACTAACCCAAAAGCCATGAAACTCTAAAGCTAACCAACCCAAAGGCTAACCAACTCCAAACCTAAGACACCCAAAAGCTAAGAAACCCAAAATCAAACCAACCCAAAATCAAACCAACCCAAAAGCAACGAAACACAAAAGCTGAAACCTTCAAGCTCATGCAGAGTTATACGAGGAAATCATTCTGAAATGCCCTTCAATGTATGAGGTCGGATACTGAAGAAGGGCTTCAAGGCCTGTCATATATTAATTACCAGAGTAACCCCTTCACTGGCCTAACAACATCCATCTCCCTACCACCAACAAGAACTACACCCCCCCCCCCCCCCATCTGAAGAAAAATACGATCAATAAACTTCATGGTTGTGGTGGCCGCTGTGGTAACGTCCCTGACTGGTGAACGCCAGACTGGGGGTTAGAGTCCCGCTCAAACTCAGTTTCTTTGGTCGTTGCAATCTCACCATCCCTGTGAGCTAAGGAATGGAGGTTTGGGGGAGCCTGTATGTCTATCTGCTGAGTCACCAGCAGCCATTGCCTGGCACTCCTTGGTCCTAGCTTAGTTAGAGAGGGGGCTTGGGAGCTGATCATATCTATGTATATATGGTCAGTCATTGCCTGGCACTCCTTAGTCCTAGCTTGGGTAGAGAGGGGGCTTGGGAGCTGACCATATCTATGTATATATGGTCAGTCACTAGGGCAATGGCCTGCTCGATAGGGCTGTCACTGTCCCTTCCCTCTACTATTCCCGAGCGATCTTTTAACCTTAACCTTTAACCCCTTTTAGGTCTAGTCAAGACAATGGATAGATCATAACAGCCCAAAAGACCAAACTTTGTGGGCTCCCATTCCGGTGGACTTTCATGATTGTATCAGTACATTAAATACTATTCCTAAAAAGAATTACCCACTGAATTAATGGCAGTTTTCAATCGGTTATTACGTACCTTTGCGAGAGAGAGAGAGAGAGAGAGAGAGAGAGAGAGAGAGAGAGAGAGAGAGAGAGAGAGAGAGAGAGAGAGGAGAGAAAGTCAGTAATTTCCTTCATAAATTTTCACTGGGCATAACTGCTAGTATCACAGTATACAATGAAAATTAAAACTTAGATTCTCCATTAACTTTAACACCCGCCTTTTTTTTTTTTTTTTTTTTTTTTATTAAATGCAATGTATCAACTACGGAGAGAATAATGGCAGCTGTTATAGGGATCTTTATTGGACGCTAGAAAACTACATAAGCAATTTTGCTTATATATTATAAATCCACCACTAAGACAATTTATCAGATACCTATGTACCACAACAAGACAAACTTTCAAATCGAAGGCTGAAATAATATTACAACAGTTTTAAACTATCACATAACATTAACTAGTTAGAAAAATACAAATTAACTCCAAATTATATTGGTTTGCTCCGACACTTATCCTAACCGTACGCTATTTATAGGAATTATCTTTTGGCGATGCTGGAAGACTATAATAAGCTCCCACGAAACATTCGAATGATTGAAGACATTAAAAGGCCTTCAAGAGGAAACTGAAGACTTTCTTATTTAAAAAATCATACAACATTGACGATTTAACAGTAAATGAACAATACGTGATCTTAAGCGATAAATACTCTGAACGAACAAGGCAAAACGATACCGGAGGTCCTGTAGAGTAGAGTGCTGCTGTATGGGACCGGAAAAGCAGCCATCAAAGTAAAGTAAAGTAAATAAGTAAGTAAGATTAGCCATAAAATCTTTTAAGCGAGGTGGCAAATACCGACCCGCTTTCTCTGAAGTGTTTTAATCTTTAAAAACGCATATGCTAAAATTCTGATGCGTCATATAGTTGACTATATGAGATAAAACTTTATTCATTCTTTTAAGCCACGTAGCTAGAAAATAGCAATTACGAATATTAACCCAAAAAACCTAAGTTTTAGGATATTTACATTTTATTCGTAAGTAATTGCTTAGACTTCAATTTTAGATTAAAAAACCTCAGACCATGGCAACAGCAGTTAATATATCAAATCACAAACTGTGCTTAAAAGACATACCAGTTAGATTAACCATACTAAAGGAAGAAGGAAATTTCAAACATAATTCAAGATTATTAAAGTAAGCTAAATCCCAACACTATTCGACTTATATACCAAAAGCAGCACAGACATATAACTATAAACTTGCAATATGTCGGGAGTCTAGTGCGAGGGAGTTCAGTGCCCAGCACAGTGAACGAATTCTGAACACCAAGATAAAACTATGATTGTTGACATGAGAGAGAGAGAGAGAGAGAGAGAGAGAGAGAGAGAGAGAGAGAGAGAGAGAGAGAGAGAGCCTATATGCAATTTTGTATAACAAAATGCATGCATTAACTCATGTACTCGTCATCAAGCACTGTCTTGTGAATATACTGAAAGGTCTCGACTATAATGTGAACTGCCCTATGATAGCTGCGTGTCAGGTAGCCGGCAAAAAAATTCTGGGATTTTGACTGATTTTCTGGCTCGGTTGGGGACGTGGCTAGGTTTCGTCAGAAGCAGGCCTGGTCAGAAGGTAGTACGAGGAGAAGGAGAGAAGCCTGAGGTCAGTTCCAGGAGGAAAGAGGTCTGAGGTCAGTTCCAGGAGGAAAGAGGTCTGAGGTCAGTTCCAGGAGGAAAGGGACACAGGGAACATTAATAGAATTTTATGTGGAATTTTCCTGTAACCTATTGGAGTTATGAGTGTTAATCTGTGTATTCTGTTTGTTATTCCTAAAGATATCAAGATATTTTGAATTGTAAACTAAACTTAATCCTACAGAATTCTTTGAGTTGTTAGTCGATACTGTGCTTTATGAAATAATTCATTATATATATTTTGCTTTATTAACTTTTTAGCCTAGATATTTAAAAATGGAAGAATGTATGCTTTTAAATCATATTTTAATCGAATACATTACTTAAAATATCAAGAAACATTATACTGCATTGTGCATTTTGAAAATTTACTACTGCCATCCAAGCTGCTCTAAAATAAAGTTGAAACTTCTGCTGACATCCTAATATTTATCTTTCGTATACCGTAAACTTTACCTACAGTCAATATACTTTCAAGAAGTGACTGGAGAAAAATATAGTATTAAGGTATTGAATGCATTTACCCTTCAAAATTTTAACACAAAATAATAAACATGCCATTAAGTATACTAATAAAACTATGGCAATTAGTAACAAATTATCGCAAAATATCTGAAGACTCATACGACTCGTGAAAAGTAAATCTCAGTCCTGGATAGTGGTTGACAAATTGAGAAATTCGTTACTCTTTTAATGGAATTAAAAGTCTCAACCCTTTAACTGTTTTTAATTTTGTAAAGAAATATAAACAAGCATAGGCCTACCAGTATTTGTTTTAAAATAAAGTGTGGTTTAGCGCACCAAAAGTCTTCAATTATTACAACTACCTACAGTAAATAGATGTGTGTCGGTGAACCGGCAGAAATTCCAGCATGAACTGGAATTCCAGCATGAACTGGAATTCCAGCATGAACTGGAATCCCAGCGTGAACTGGAATACCAGCTGTGTCGAGGGGGCGGGGCTTAAAGGTTTCGTCAGGAGGTAGCTGGACACGATTGGATCAGTCAGTGTTGGAAAGTCACAGTAGAAAGACACGAAGAAAGAGCTCCATAAGCGAATTTAAATGGTTATTTTAAGCCAGTCCATACTTGACAGGTTTAGGCTTATCCACTGCATTTAGTGTGGGAGGGTTTCTTAGGAATACAATCGACACCTATTTTCTTTATCTTGGTTATAAGCGATTAACATTCTCCTTACTAGTTCAGAGAGAGAGAGAGATTCCCAATCCAACTGGATTTGAACATTGAGATCGGTCATATGGCAACGTTAATATCAGACCTGACTTTATAATATAGTTACAAATCGTCTTTTCATCTATACGTAACCAATAGAAATGAGAACTTTAGTACATGTATTAGCAAAACTAATTCAAAACACTGTCAGACCAATGGAAGAGCTAGACTAGGTATAGTCATTAGTCCTCTACAGTAGCCTTTGGATACCGGGTTTGGATAAAAAAAGGAGGGTCATGCCTATTGCTAATTAAACACAATAAGAAATAATAAAAACAATTTTGGAGTTTAGTTCGAGGACAAGAACAGCTAACCAAATATGAAGCAGGCAGTCCAATTGATATGTGCTTGGAGAGAGAGAGAGAGAGAGAGAGAGAGAGAGAGAGAGAGAGAGAGAAAGAGAGAGAGAGAGAGAGCTAATCCGAAATGTGCAGATAAACGTACTAAAGAGCCAAAACAGACTAGCAGACAGACAATTAGAGATAAGCACACCATCTGAGAAGGATAACCCTTGTGAACAGCCCACAAATATGAGTAAACAGTGGTTAAAGTAGTGTAGGTTGTGGGAGTACTTGTGTGTAGAGAAGAATCGAGTTGAACGCGTGTGAGGGGTCGGGGACATACGCACGTCAATGGAGTGCTTTTAGTTTAAATAAAATACATAGAAAAATAAATAACAGGTTGTTATAAGTCTTCATATTTTATATATGACATCAGTGATTTTAATATTGACTGATCCCAAAATATTTTATACTCATTATTGGTTCCTTCTCTTATAGCTTATTTACTTTCCTTAATGGGCTGTTTTTTCCTGTAAGAGCCCTTTTCCAATTAGGGTTGTAGTTTAGATGATGATAATAATAATAATATTATTCCGTAGCAACCTGGTGATTGTGGGAGTGTGGGTTGACTATGGAAATGTAGGGGAGATGTTGATGTTGAGGGTGATTGTGAGGGTTGGGTATAGTAGTAAATGAGGTGTGTCTTGGATACGATTATTTAATTTAACGAAAAGTGCCCCCCCCCCCCTCTCCTCTCTCTCTCTCTCTCTCTCTCTCTCTCTCTCTCTCTCTCTCTCTCTCTCTCTCGAAACATAAATCAATGGGTCCACAGCCCCCAATTCGTAAAATTTAAGCAAACTAGTTAGAAATGCCGAGATCAATGTATAGAAAAGATTTGTTTCAGTTGGTAAAGAAAACCTGAAAGAATTTTTTGCATGTGTAAACAGTAAAAAAAAAAAAAATCTAAAACAACATAAGCCAATTAAGAGACTCACAGGGTAATCTTAAAATAAATTATTTGGAAAAAGCCTAACGGATGAATGCATATCTCACAACATTATTCATTTGGGAAGAATCAACGACCCTCCCCGAAGCAGCTATCAAATATGACGGGCCACAACCACTAAACAGAATTCCCTTTACACATGGAAGATTTCAAAATGAAAACAAAGGGACTCCGTGTGGTAAAAATAAACCTGTTTATATTATCCTGTTGTTCATAAGGAGTGTTGTAATGTATGTACCTTCTTAGTTAACACAAATGTTTATTTATGTTTATGACTGTCTGATAATGTTTGTTTTGTTGTTTGCAGTGTACAACTGCAGTGGAATTGTTAATTGAATAAAACCTTAGTTCTGGATACACCGGGTTTACTTCAATTTATTCAATTAATCAATTCAGTCGCCATGGAACGGCTTCTGCGCCCATCCCGGTTTGATGTGGACCCTGACTCTGCCCAGGCTGCCAAGGAGTGGACACACTGGCTGAGGACATTTACAAACTTCGTTGAAGCGGTGCAGTTGACTACCCCTACGCTTGACAAACTGGTTCTTCTCACTAACTATGTGGCTCCTAGTGTGTATGACTACATTTCTGAGTGTGAGACTTATGAGAACGCTGAAGAGGTTTTGACATCTTTGTACGTGAAACCAAACAATGAAATATTTGCCAGGCATCTACTTGCCACTCGCAGGCAAAACTCGGGTGAGTCCCTGGATCAGTTCCTGCAGGCACTGAAGCTACTTGCTAAGGACTGTCAATTCAAAAGTGTAACTGCGGAGGAAGCATGTGACAGTTATGTTCGGGATGCCTTCATTAATGGTTTGGTCTCTGGTGCAATACGCCAGCGTCTGTTGGAGAATTTGACACTGAGCTTAAATACTGCTTATGAACAGGCCCGCACTCTAGAAATGGCCCAGAAGCATTCAGCCTCCTACTCTTCAGCAGAACCTGTTAATGCTGCTGTGTCAGCAATGAATCGAGAGGAGGAATCGTTTAGTGCTGAAAATAACAGTGTGTCTGTTTCTGCTGCTACTTCTAGTGCTCGATGTTTTTTTTGTGGGAACAACTGGCATCCCCGAACTCAGTGTCCTGCTAAGGACGCAGTGTGTTTGAAATGTAAGAAGCAAGGACATTATGCTAAGGTGTGCCGCTCTGTGAAACAGGCGAGTGGCTCTTCTAGCCCAAAATATTCTTCAGCAATGCTAGCTTCTATAGTGGGGGCCTCCCCTAAATGTCTTGAAAAATCTATAACACCTCTCAAGCTTAATGGTAGCCCTGTCAGTGCCCTTATTGATACTGGGAGTTCGGACAGCTTTGTGCGTCATAATTTAGTAGACCTAAACAAACTAACTATGTCTCCAGAGCATGGAAAAGTCTCCATGGCTGATGAATCCCTGTCCTCAAACATCTTAGGTCTGTGCAGTGTGGACTTGGAGTTAAAAGGAGAGACTTATCACGGTGTTGAACTCAAGGTGTTATAAAGATTATGTAGTGATGTGATTCTAGGCCATGACTTCCTGAGGAAACATTCTGGTCTGGAAATGGATTTTGGAGGAGAGAAACCTCCTTTGAAGATATGTTCACTAGGTGTTGTTAAGGTGTCCCCTCCTTTCCTTTTCAAGAACCTGACGCCAGATTGTAGACCAGTGGCTAATAAGTCAAGACTATACTCCTTGAGTGACAAGAAGTTCATTGAAGCGGAGATTGAGCGTATGATGTCGGAAGGAATAATAAGGCCCAGCAATTCTCCTTGGAGAGCTCAAGTGCTGGTGACATCAGGGGAGAATCAGAAAAGGAGGATGGTTGTAGATTACTCTCGTACTATAAACAAGTTCACTGAGCTTGATGCTTACCCCTTGCCAAATATCGACGAGATGGTGAACAACATTGCACGGTACAAGGTGTTCAGTACCTTAGATCTGAAAAGTGCTTATCATCAGGTTGCAATAAGAGAAGAGGAGAGACCGTACACTGCATTTGAAGCTGGGGGTAAACTTTACGAGTTCAATCGCATTCCATTTGGAGTGAAAAATGGAGTGGCTGCTTTTCAACGTGTGCTTGACGAAATCCTTAAGAAAGAAAAAGTAGGTGGTACATTTGCTTATGTAGACAATGTTACTGTGTGTGGTGAGACAGAGGAGGAGCATGACCAGAATTTAAGAGGGTTTTTGAAGGTGGCTGAGGAATACAACCTGACTCTAAACCACAGCAAGTGTGACTTCAAAGTCAGAACCATTAAATTACTTGGGTATTCAGTAACGGATGGGGAAATAAAACCCGACCCAGAACGCTTGCAACCACTGTGGAATCTTTCACCCCCAAAGGATGCAGCTTCTCTTCGCATGACCATGGGATTGCTTGCACATTACTCTAGATGGATCCCAAATTTTTCAGAGAAAATCCGCCCTCTCACACAAGCCAATGGTTTTCCTTTATCTACTGAAGCACTGCAAGCTCTCGGGAACTTGAAGAAAGACATTGCTAGTGCTGTGGTAACGGCCATTGATCCCACCTCTCTTTTCACTGTGGAAACGGACGCCTCAGGTCATGCGATAGCAGCTACTCTGACACAGAATAATCGCCCAGTGGCTTTCTTCTCCCGCACTCTCACTCGCAGTGAACAGGGACATTCTGCAGTGGAAAAGGAAGCTTATGCCATAGTGGAGGCATTGAGGAAGTGGAGACACTACTTAATTGGACACCATTTCAAGCTCATCACGGACCAGCGTAGTGTAAAGTTTATGTTTGACTCTAAATCAAACAGTAAAATAAAGAATGACAAAATAGCAAGGTGGAGAGTTGAACTCTCATGTTTTCACTATGATATAGTATACCGTCCAGGAACAGAGAACATACCAGCTGATGCTCCTCTCCCGCATCTGTGGTGCCACTACTTCTGATAAACTTCGAGAACTTCATGAAATCCTATGTCACCCAGGAATATCTCGTATGATGCATTTCGTCCGAGGGCGGAATCTACCTTACTCGATAGAAGAAGTGAAGAAAATTACCACCTCTTGCCAATTGTGTTTAGAGCTCAAACCTCGATTCTTCAAATACTCGGGACAACTGATCAAAGCAACCCAGCCATTCGAGAGGCTGAACTTAGATTTCAAAGGCCCAGTTCCCTCTCAATCTAGAAACAAGTACTTCCTCACGGTTGTGGATGAATTTTCAAGGTTCCCTTTTGTTTTCCCTTGCGCTGATATGACCACTCGAACTGTCATCAGTTGTTTGGTGCAACTATTTGCTTTGTTTGGTATGCCAGCATACATCCACACTGACAGGGGTGCATCTTTCATGTCTGAAGAGCTGAAGGATTTCCTGATGAAGAAAGGTGTAGCTACCAGTCGCACTACACCTTATAACCCTAGAGGGAATGGTCAGGCTGAAAAATATAACGGAATTATATGGAAAACTCTAACATTGGCCCTTAAGACAAGAAACCTTGATGTGTCCCAGTGGGAAACTGTTCTCCCAGATGCTCTCCATTCTATACGCTCCTTGTTGTGCACTTCCACGAACAGTACTCCTCACGAGCGCCTTTTCCTGCATAGTAGAAGGTCCACCACCGGCCAATCATTGCCTACTTGGCTTATCCAAGGAGGACGTGCTCTCCTGAGACGCCATGTAAGACACAGTAAGAACGACCCCTTGGTGGATGAGGTTGAAATTGTAGAGACGAACCCTGAGTATGCTCATGTGAAGCTTTCAGATGGTAGGGCGACTACGGTTTCATTAAGACATCTTGCTCCTATGGCTAGTGACTACAGAGAAAATTCAGATGCTGGGGATCCTGCACCTCAGTCCGAGGTTCTTGAGGAATTGTCAGTTGCAAATGCTCCCCAGGAGATTGCACGTGGTTTTCTCCCATGTGGATACTGCTCCTCAGAATGACACTCTTCACGAATCACGTACAGTGCCTCAACAGGTAGCCTCACCTCCTCCACTTCGAAGGTCAGAGAGAGTGAGGCAACCTCCAAAGTACCTTCAGGATTACTCCACGTGAACTTAACTCAGAAGGGAAGAATGTGGTAAAAATAAACCTGTTTATATTATCCTGTTGTTCATAAGGAGTGTTGTAATGTATGTACCTTCTTAGTTAACACAAATGTTTATTTATGTTTATGACTGTCTGATAATGTTTGTTTTGTTGTTTGCAGTGTACAACTGCAGTGGAATTGTTAATTGAATAAAACCTTAGTTCTGGATACACCGGGTTTACTTCACTCCGTAAGTCTAGGGCACCATGTCCAGATAATATTCATCCAAGAGAGATTATAGAACTAGAAAGAGATAACGCCACACTTAAACAAAATTATCCGAAAGACAGCCAACGAAAGAAAGGCACCACAAGGATGGAAACTAAGCAATGTTCCTCTAATCTACAAGAAGGAACCAAATGAAGAACCTCGCAGCTACAGACCTATGTCTCTTGCCTAAGTACCTTGCAAAACTAATTAAATCAATTATAGTACATTCAAAAGTAGAACAGAGAAAAACTATCTGATAGACAGTCAACATGGTTTTAGCCCAAATAGATCCTGTGTGACAAATCAGTTGGAATTTTCCCACATGTTTAGCATAAATGATAAAAGCAGGGCAATAGGATATATCTAGACTTTCAACAAGCTTTTGACAAAGTTCCTCATAAAAAAAAATTAATGGTCAACAGAACTAGGCATCATTGTTGAGCCAGCTGAACGGATCGAAGATTAGCAGACAAACAGAAAACCGGTGTAATCAATGGGAAAGCCCGTGAGCAGCTGTTACAAGAGGAGTACATAAAGGATGCGTCCTTGGCTCATTACTTTTTCTGGTTTACATTAACGAATTAGATTTGGGATCAAATAGTAAAATAGCTAAATTTGCCAACGATACTAAACTAGGCATAAACGCTGCGACCTCGTTAGACATAGAAGCCTTAAGGGAGGATCTAATTAAATTGGGAGAATGGTCCAGAAAATGGCAAATGCCTTTCAACTAAGGGAAATGCAAAGCTATGCACAAAGTTTATGGTAATCCACAAACATTACTCGGTGCTGGGTAATGAAATAGAATGTGTGGACCAAGAGGAAGACCTCGGCATTATTATTAGCAAAGATTTGAAGTTCACAAAACAAAGCACAAAAGCTGAAAAAGCACAAAAACTAATAGGTTACACAGAGAAAATTCAAATACACAAAGACACTGTACTACTGCTGTACTCATCATTAGTAAGATCCCATCTAGAATACGGAGTCCAGTCCTGGGCTCCAGTAGCATATACATAGACTGGAAGCAGTAGAAGCTAGGGCCACCAAACTAGTTCCAACAGTAAGATAATTTGGATATAGACAGAAAATGGAACGCTTGAACTTATTTGATCGACAAACTCGACGACTAAGGGGGCAGTTAATGGAGACATTCTAAATTCTTAAAGGAATAACAAATGTAGACTGCAACAATCTATTCATGATTATCACAAATCAATCCAGAGGTAACGGATACAAACTGGAATTGAAAAGATACACCACTCAATGCGGTAATTTCTTTACATACAAAATAGCAAATGCATGGACAGACTTCAAGCGGATATAGTTAACAGTAACACAGTAAACGAGTTCATGAATAAGGTATACAAAAATAAAAAAAATAAAAAAAAAAACTCTTCGCAGATGTACTAAAAAGTTTGACAAATCCAAAATCCATGTAAAATTTCTCTGCAATTTTGACCTCTACAGGCACTCAAATTCAGATGATGAAACTCTCTCTCTCTCTCTCTCTCTCTCTCTCTCTCTCTCTCTCTCCTCTCTCTCTCTCTCCTCTCTCTCTCTCTCTCTCTCTCTCTCTCTCTCATATATACATACATACATACATACATACATACATAATATATATATATATATATATTATATATATATATATATATATATATATATATATATATATATATATATATATATATATATATATAAACACACATTCAAAGCATCAAGACTATGCCATTTTAAAAGAATATATTAACGTGTATCTCTACTTTATTATCAAAAACTAAAAACTAATAAATCAATGTCCGTTTTTAATACACCCTATGTAACCTCTGACAAACAGAAAACAATATTATCTATTTTCATATTCAGTACTTTTGTACAGTTGTTATTCGCTTATTTCCTTTTCACGCTGGACTGCTTTTACCTGTTGGAGCCCTTGGGCTTGTAGTATTCTTTTTCTAATCTGGGTTGTAACTTGGCTAGTAGTAATGATGGTGATGGTGGTGGTGGTGGTGGTGGTGATGGTGATAGAAGAAATTTAACACCAAATATAACAACGAAAAAAAAAGACATCACAGATGAAAATATGGCTAGTTAAATTTAAAAGCGTAATTTTCCCCTTTTATATTTAGTTGTCATTTGCTCGATGTATTATAAAAAAAAAACCTCTTATCCTATACTGATGCCTGAAAAGGTGTATGCTCAAACAAATGCAATAGTTAACAGCAATAAGAACGTGAATGGTACTTCGAGTGCAACAAAGAAAAGATATAAAAATAAAATAGTTTATAGTCAAAAGTAGTAACGTTTTCTATACCATGAAAATATATCAAAGAAAACTAGAATACTCCTATGTATGACTTAAATATTTTGAGAGAGAGAGAGAGAGAGAGAGAGGGAGAGAGAGGAGAGAGAGAGAGAGAGAGAGAGAGAGAGAGAGAGAGAGAGAGAGAGAGAGAGAGAATGATTTCAACGCAAGACCTAACAACCGCTGACCTTACTGTAACTTGTGAAGAGACCGTAGGAGTCGAAGGAAAAGGGCAAACATTTTCATACACTCACTCAAATGATGAATCGGCCACCACAGAGAGAGAGAGAGAGAGAGAGAGAGAGAGAGAGAGAGAGAGAGAGAGAGAGAGAGAGAGAGAGAGGAGAGAGAGAGAGAATATATGATTCAGTCCGTGACGTTTAAAAGTAGATATAATACATAGATCAACCTCATTCAAAAACAGTATTTATAAATGTGCAACAGGACAAAAAAACAATCACTGTAGCAATCAGTATCGTGACTTCCAAAAGTAATGACTGGAAAATTCATCCTTTTACAGAATATTGGATGAAACTAAGTTCAATTTAACTTCCTTTTATAATGAAGTTTCAAATTGCAATGAAAATTCAGTTTGTGTGTCCAAAATCTAAAAAATGCTGTGAGCATAAATTTTTGTGCAAAGGGGGACCCTTCACTTATATGCTGAACGTTCAGCCAAAATGAAAATAAATCAATATAGACCACAGTACTAATAAATTAAAATTTACATGGAGAAAAAGTATTAATTTTCACACAAAAAAAGAAACGTTGTGAGAGAGAGAGAGAGAGAGAGAGAGAGAGAGAGAGAGAGGAGAGAGAGAGAGAGAGAGAGAGAGAGAGAGAGAGAGAGAGAGAGAGAGAGAGAATATCAGGTAAATGAACAAATGTGAAACGTACAGAAAATCAGGTAAATGAACTAAAGTGGAACATACTGAGTACCAGGTAAAGGAATAAATGTGGAACATACTGAATATCATGTAAATGAATAAAATAGATGTGGAACATACTGAATATCAGGTAAATGAACGAAAGTGGAACATACTGAATATCAGGTAAATGAATAAAATAGATGTGGAACATACTGAATATCAGGTAAATGAGCAAACGTGGAACATAAAGAAAATCAGAAATATGAATTAAAGTGGAACATACAGAAAATCGGGTAAATGAACAAAAGTGGAACATACAGAATATCAGGTAAATGAACAAAAGTGAACATACAGAATATCAGGTAAATGAACAAATGTGGAACATACAGAATATCACAAAAATGAACAAAAGTGGAACACTCACCGTGGATCCATGGATAACAGCATGTTTAACTTTTCAGACAACTTCTCAGCCTGTAAATTAAAGAGATACCAAGTTGAGTTCAATAATCATAGTTATATCTATACAGTACTTTCCAGCGTACATCTTAAAACTGTATTACATCTTCATTGAAGTAATAACAAAATAAGTCACAGAAAATTTTCCAAAGTGTGATGAATATGCATGACAAAACCAACACAATATGGGGCTAAGCAATTCGTGTTTTTAAAACTTTTTTTACTTTCAACAATCATCTATTAAACTGAATTTTTGTAGGCAACTGTCTAAAAAATAGACTGGTCTAAAAAATAGACTGGTCTAAAAAATAGACTGGTCTAAAAAACAGACTGGTCTAAAAAACAGACTTGTCTAAAAAACAGACTTGTCTAAGAATAAGCAGGCTATGATTACTTGAAACTAATTCTTGACTGTCTTAAAAAACTGTATTCTCTCGTGTTGATGTAAACTTTTTAAATATTTTATATAACGTATTCTATAAATTTGTATCAAATTTCACACAACCAGTAATAAATGTACATAGCAATACATTAATAAAGATATCTTAAAATTTTTTAAATCAAATTTCTAAGGACAAAATGATGAAAAATAAAGTAAAAACTCCATCAGTACTGTATTCACATGCTACAGATACATTAAAGGAGCCAAATTTCCTCATGCAAGACCCCATTCAGAAGACACAAAATGATATTGTAAATATAAACCAGCTTTAAAAAGTAGTTTTAACTTTACTGTGCTAGAAAATCAAGCTTCAGAAACTAGTTTTTAACTATTGTGCGAGCAAAGCAAGCTTCAAAAACTAGTTTTAACTATTGTGCGAGCAAAGCTAGCTTCAAAAACTAGTTTTAATTATTGTGCGAGCCAATCAAGCTTCAGAAACTAGGTTTTGACTATTGTGCTAGAAAATTAAGCTTCAGAAAGTAGTTTTAACTTTATTGGCTAGAAAATCAAGCTTCAGAAAGTAGTTTTAAACTTTATTGGGCTAGAAAATCAAGCTTCAGAAAGTAGTTTTAACTTTATTGGGCTAGAAAATCAAGCTTCAGAAAGTAGTATTAACTTTATTATGCTGGAAAATAAAGCTCCAGAAAGTAGTTTTAACTTTATTGTGCTAGAAAATCAAGCTTCAAAAAGTAGTTTTAACTTTATTGTGCTAGAATATCAAGCTTCAGAAAGTAGTTTTAACTGTACTCGCGCTATCTTTAAATTAATTTCGTGTCTCAATGGGGACCCACCACTAATGTCTGAGGGTAAACTCACCATTATTAGATTAAACTATAAGTTTAACAGTACAGGTAGGAGTCATAAGGCTATAGATTAGGGGCTCTCCAGCAGAGCGTTGTTTTCTCTTCTTGGCTTCAATCCTGAAAAATAAATATGTAATTACAAATGAGTCAATCAAAAATAATACATTTCCAAAATGTAGAAAATAAAGAGGTAATTACAAATAAATCCAGAAATCAAAATCAGGCATTTCCAAAATGAAGTAAGGATCTAACTGAAGGAAAATGTTAACATACAAATCTTTACAATATTTAAATGCAAGCCCACTTTTGCACATTATAAGCCAAGAAGCAGATTGGGCTATCAGGTGATTCCATAATTGTTTCAAAGGTCTGGTAAATAACTTGAGACTTGCCTATCTTTAAAATAAAGATAATTTTGAATTAGATAGTTCTTTTAATACCCATCAAAAGTTTCAAATTAATGGAATGGATTGTTGAATGTACATAATTTAGGCCAGAGCTGAGATTGCACAAAGCCAAGTTTCCATATAATTGGGAAAATGATTGCTGTATATACAGTATAAACAAAGATTACAATGATAGAATTATTTCATTAAAATGTGTTATTGCAAGAAAAAATCTGGGAGTTAATGGTCTATAAATTTGCCAATATATTAACTCGTGATGTGAGGGTCAATGACCTACTTTAGAAGAATGAAGATAGCCTCTGACGGAACAATTGGTAATGACCAACCATTGTTCCCAGCCACAGTCTCCGCCATGTTGGTTATAAAATCGAGTCAGTTTATTCATTACAAAAAAAAAAAAAAAATAAACAAATAACTAAGCAAAACCTAGAAAAGGAATAATCATGAAAAGACAAGTCCCTTGGGGGCTGGCAAGAGAAATCACCTCCTAGTAACCCACAAAGCATGATGTTGGCACAAAAAATTTAAGAAAACCTACCAAAATAAAAAAAAAAAAAAAAAAAAAAAAAAAAAAAGCTATTGGGTCTGCCCCAATCTTTTCACCTCCCACTGTACTTCATTATAACAATTCCCCTCCAATCCCTCCAAATATACATGTATATAATATATATATATATATATATATATATATATATATATATATATATATATATATATATATATATATAATATATATATATATATATATATATATATATAATATATATAATATATATATATATGTATATATATATATATATATATATATATATATATATATATATATATATATATATATTATTATATGATTGCCCAACAATTTGCTGAACTGGGGTTCGAGACCTGTTCACGCCCCATAGTTTTTTTTATGTCCGCAACCTCATCATCATTTTGTGAGGGGTTTGGGGGAGGCAATAGCTCTACCTAGCTTGAAGCAGGAGGAGCTTGGGAGCTGATCACATTGGCCAATCTCTAGGGCATTGACACAGTCCGTTGTCTCCGCCGTTCATGAGCAACCTTTAAAACTAAGTGCAGCTAAAGTGGAAGGAATGATGTAATGATAATCAGATATTACATACAGTACACCATATGAAGTGTAATGACGGGACTATCACATTAGTTGAATATTGAGAAACAATTGGATTTCCTAATTTTCCCAAGAAAGTATCTTCATGAAAAGGAAAAATAACTTATGAAATACATTAATCATGTATATTTTCCAACTAGTTGTATTGTGTTTTATACAGTTCAGAAGGAAGATACTTTTTTTTTTCTCCCACACCTCATTTACAAACCCTTCATGCAGGATCCCAGAGGCACATCAAGGATCATGTGGGTAAACATCTACCCAACAAAATAAAAAGGGGCGGGTTGCGAAATCACAACACGCAGCACTT
>NC_090731.1:169586134-169588634 GCF_036898095.1 Palaemon carinicauda | reverse complement strand
TTAAACCTTTAAACAGTTGCCAAAAGCAAATGCAAGCAAATTAAGAGAGAAAAATAGTCTTCACACTTTAATCGACAGATACTTACAGAAAAAAGGCCAAACTCGCCAGCACTCGTCCATTTCTTATAGCGAATTACAGTTTAAATCGTATTTGAAGTAACATAACCTAAATAGCTAACATTTCTCTTATATATCTGAGACCTATTATAATAAAATTTCACTCAAATCTTTGGGAACCACACTCAACTAACCTTCACACGTCCAGGGCTCGTAGGGAAATGCTCCGAAAACCCTGGTGTTTTCCTTCAGCCTATCAGAGGCCTCCAACTGAAGCATTTTGGATACCCGTCTCTTATTGGCTTAGAATTTCGTTCTTTGGCTAAGGTGCTTAGAAGCTGTCTTCCTATTGGCTAGACTATTTCAGTCAATTTTGACTCCAGATGGTATTTTCAAAGCAATTTTGTTCGTGGTAAGGGATATATTCAGTAATATATTTGACATAAATTAATATTAAATCTAAGTAAATTAATATACCAAATTGAAAATTGGATAAAAAGCAAAATTTTTATTTACAGTAAAACGTAGAATTGAAAAACTGAAAGACCTTCGTGGTAAACAAGCAAACAAGGTGATAATTCCAAAAGACATAATTAGCTTTAATTAATCTTTGGAATAATTTAAGCATTTTTAAGCCAAAAGAGATTAAAAGACATTGTATTAATATATTTTAGCTCAATAAGAAATATGAAATAATTCCATACGTAATTATTCACGGGTCTTTAGTATACAAACTCTAATGAAACTAATTGCAATTATCAAAATTATAATTGAAATCAACCAACTGGATGTGGAATATTCTATAGTCATTGCAAGTAAATGATATTGCTGTGTCAGATATGCGTAGCAACATTCAAACATTTGTATTAATAATAGCACATTCGTATTAGCATTTATACATAATTGCACTTGGACAATATAAAATGTAAGCATTTTTCTTAATAAGTGGGTGTATGAATGCAGGCAAAACACACACAGGGATATATATATATATATATATATATATATATATATATATATATATGTGTGTGTGTGTGTATATATATATATATATATATATATATATATATATATATACATATATATATATATACATATATATATATATCCTATATATATACACATATATATATATATATGTATATATATATATACATCCTATACATATACATATACATATACATATATATATATATATATATATATATATAAGTGTACCCGAGCCGTGGTTGTTGTGGTGGCCGATGTGGTAACGTCCCTGACTGGTGAACGACAGACTGGGGTTCGAGTCCTACTCAAACTGGTCCTCCTTGGTCCTAGCTTGGGTGGAGAGGATGCTTGAGCGCTGATCACATGATATACGGTCAGTCTCTAGGGCATTGTCCTGCTTGAGAGGGTAATGTCACTGTCCCTTGCCTCTGCCACTCATGAGCGGCCTTTAAACCTTTCCCAGACCCTTCCCCGTATGACTATTCACTCTCCCCCTAGAGGGTGACAGGAGAAATGTGGCCAGTGAAAACTGTGAAAATGAAATTAATTCTAAGGCGTTCCCCGTGGGCGACGAATTGGAACCTCCCCTGATCCTGTATGAAGGATGACCTTCGATCAAAGGGATTAACCGGTGATGAAGTGTGGGACAGAGGTAGATGGAGAACGCTGGCCAGAAACATCGACCCCACATAGAAGTGGGAAAAGATGCTGACAAAAAAGAATATACATATATATACACAGATATATATATATATATATATATATATATATATATATATATATTATGCATATACTGTACATATGTATATATATTGGGTAGTTTTTGTTAGTTTATAAAGGAAATATTTATTTTGGTGTTGTTGCTGTTCTTGAAATATTTTACTTTTCCATGTTTCCTTTCCACACTAGCCTATTTTCCCTCTTGGATCCCCTGGGCTTATAGCATCCTTCTTTTCCAACTAGGGTTGTAGCTTAGCAAATAATAATAATAATAATAATAATAATAATAATAATAATAATAATAATAATAATAATAATAATAATAATAATAATAATAATAGCTTACAAAAACTTAATTACCATTATCCCACATACGTTTCTTAGAGATTACAGTTGTGAATTAAATAATGAAGTAAGTGTGACTTTCTTTTAAGAATTTCCTCACACAGATAAAGGACAAGACAAACCATCAAAATATACTTCATTAAACACATCAAGGACAGATTTCCTCACTTCGGGGGTAAAGCGAAGGACCGGCAGTGCGGTGCAAATCTGTATAAATATTGTCACGACTTGGGTACATCCTCAGTGCAAGCCCGACACCATGGAGGAGCGGACGCAGATCAGGGTGATCTCATCATTGGTCTATCTGCTGACACTCGTCTATTCTTCAAGTAAGTGCTCTCGAGATTATTTTTTATCTAGCTATAATTCTTACACCATAGCCAATTCA
>NC_090731.1:169571134-169581134 GCF_036898095.1 Palaemon carinicauda | reverse complement strand
AACAATGTGAAAGAATAAACATATAAAGTATCGTTATGGTAAGTCTAAATTTAATAACACAATCCGCCGAAGTCAACTACAGCAGCTTATTTTCGGATGCACGCTTTGTAATTTTGTAATTTTTCACATATTCTAACACAAATTGGGATAAATTACACTCAGCATAAGTTAAACATGTTATTATAAACTTTCTTTGAATACCAGAATTTACCAAAAACATGGAATCCCGATATATGTGAAAACTTATGGGGAGGTAAAAGAACAGCCTGTAGCGGCCTGGCGGGAAAACGATCCCTTCTGACTGTCATAGACGCAGTTTTTTTTTTTTTTTATTAAAATAGTTTGGCCTATTCCTTTCACTTTAAATAGTCTTGCATTGTCTCTCTTCGTAATATTTTGCTCAGTATTTCCCCACATTCCTGTTCCTCACCTAATATCTATCTATTCTCCCCGATATCCCTTCTGTCCTCATACACCTGACAACACTGACATAACCAAACAATTCTTCTTCACCCAAGGGGCTACTGTACTGTAATTGTTCAGTGGCCACTTTCCTCCTGGTAAGGGTAGAAGCGACTCTTTAGCTATGGTAAGCAGCTCTTCTAGGAGAAGGACATTCCAAAATCAAACCATTGTTCTCTAGTCTTGGGTAGTGCCATAACCTCTGTACCATGGTCTTCCACTGCCTTGGTTTAGAGTTCTCTTGCTTGAGGGTACACTCGAGCACACTCTTCTATCTTCTTTCTTTTCCTATTGTTTTGTTAAAGTTTTATAGTTTATATAGGAAATATTTATTTTGATATTGTTACTCTTCCTGAAATATTTTATTTTCCTTTTGTCCTTTCCTCACTGAGCTATTTTCCCTGTTGGGGCCTCTGGGCTTATAGCATCCTGCTTTTCCAACTAGGGTTGTAGCTTAGCAAGTAATAATGATAATGATAATATGGGATATAATAATAATAATAATAATAATAATAATAATAATAATAATAATAATAACCCCATCTTTTCTTTCCAGTGTGCAATGCCTGGAGCCATTACTTACGTCGAGATGAAGGGAGATGTGACATAGAGCATCCACTGATCTATGGAGGAGAAGAAGCTAACATAGGAGAATTTCCTCACGCTTTAAGTATCTCGCTGACACTTTAATGGCATGAATAAATAGCCTCTGTACCATGGTCTTCCACTGTCTTGGGTTCTCTTGCTTGAGGGTACACTCGGGCACACTATTCAGTCTTATTTCCCTTCTTACTTTTTTGTTAGAGTTTTTATAGTTTATATATGAGATATTTATTTCAATGTTGTTTACTCCTCTTAAAATATTTTCTTTCCTTGTTTCCTTTCCTCACTGGGCTTTTCCAACTAAGGTTGTAGCTTAGCAAGTAATAATAATAATAATAATAATAATAATAATAATAGCCTCTGTACCATGGTCTTCCACTGGCTTGGGTTCTCTTGCTTGAGGGTACACTCGGGCACACTATTCAGTCTTATTTCCCTTCTTACTTTTTTGTTAGAGTTTTTATAGTTTATATATGAGATATTTATTTCAATGTTGTTTACTCCTCTTAAAATATTTTCTTTCCTTGTTTCCTTTCCTCACTGGGCTATTTTCCCTATTGGAACCCTTGGCCTAATAGAATCCCGCTTTTCCAACTAGGGTTGTAGATTAGCTAATAATAATAATAATAATAATAATAATAATAATAATAATAATAATAATAACCTCTGTACCATGATCTTCCAGCGTCTTGGGTTAGAGCTCTCTATTCTACCCATGTCCTTATTCCTTTCCTCACTGGGCTATTTTTTCCC
The DNA here is from genome assembly GCF_036898095.1 of Palaemon carinicauda. NCBI lineage: Eukaryota > Metazoa > Arthropoda > Malacostraca > Decapoda > Palaemonidae > Palaemon > Palaemon carinicauda. The sequence goes on along the minus strand of NC_090731.1, from coordinate 169,579,316 downwards.
TTTTGGAACCCTTGGCCCTATAGAATCCTGCTTTCCCAACTAGGGTGGTAGCTTAGCTAATAATAATAATAATAATAATAATAATAATAATAATAATAATAATAATAATAATAACCTCTGTACCATGATCTTCCACTGTCTTGAGTTAGAACTCTCTTGCTTGAGAGTACACTCGGGCCCACTATTCTACCCATTTCCTTATTCTTTTCCTCACTGGGCTATTTTTTCCCTTTTAGAACCCTTAGCCTTATAGCATCCTGATTTTCCAACTAGGGTTGTAGCTTAGATAATAATAATAATAATAATAATAATAATAACCTCTGTACCATGATCTTCCACTGTCTTGAGTTAGAGCTCTCTAGCTTAAGGGTAAACTCGGGCACACAATTCTACCCATTTCCTTATTTTTTTCCTCTCTGGGCTATTTTTTCCATTTTGGAACCCTTAGCTTCATAGCATCCCGCTTTTCCAACTAGGGTGGTAGCTTAGCTAATAATAATAATAATAATAATAATAATAATAATAATAATAATAATAATAATAATAATAATAATAATAGCCTTTGCACCATGATCTTCCAGTGTCTTGGGTTATAGCTCTCTTGCTACCCATTTCCTTATTCCTTTCCTCACTGGGCTATTTTTTCCCTTTTTGAACCCTTGGCCCTATAGCATCCTGCTTTTCCAACTAGGATTGTAGCTTAGCTAATAATAATAATAATAATAATAATAATAATAATAATAATAATAATAATAATAATAATAATAGCCTTTGTACTATGGCCTTTCACTGTTTTGGGTTAGAGCTCTCTTGCTTGAGAGCACACTCGGGCCCTCTATTCTACCCATCTCCTTATTCCTTTCTTCACTGGGCTATTTTTTCCCTGTTGGAACCCTTAGCCTTATAGAATCCTGCTTTTCCAACTAGGGTTGTAGCTTAGATTGTAATAATCATAATCCCAAAATTTTAGTACTTTTAGAACGAAATTTTACCTGCTAACATTTTTTCTCTGATTTAATTATTACTTTCCTCACTGGGATATTTTTTCCCTGTTGATTTTATAGAATCCTGCTTTTCCAACTAGGGTTGTAGTTTAGATTGTAATAATCATAATCCCGAAAATCTTAGTACTTTTAGAACGAAATTTTGCCTGCTAAAATTTTTTCAGAATATTCCCGTTTTCTACGGGATCTGGCCGTCACCCTACAAACGCTCCAATTTTTTCTCCGATTTAATTATTGTTTCTCGGTTTACAGGTTCTTGTGGGCAAGAAATACAGACGATTTAGTATCAATTACGACTGCGGAGGGACCCTGATTTCACCCCACTTCGTACTCACGGCTGCTCACTGCCTAGCTGTTGACACGTGAGATCTAATTATAAAATCTAATCAAAAATCTAAAGCAACTCTAAGAAGTTTTATAAAATGTAATCAAAATGTAGAGTAACTCTAAGAAGGTCTGTTACTGAGACAAAATTGCAGTTTAGGGAGGCAAATACTAAGATTATGTTTAATAATCTTAAAATATTTTATTTTGATTGTTTTTACTTCTGTAGTTTATTTATATCCTTGTTTCCTTTCCTCACTGGGGTATTTTTCTTGTTGGAGCCCTTGGGCTTACAGCATCATGCTTTTCTAACTAGGGTTGTAGCTTAGCTAATAATAATAATGATAATAATAATAATAATAATAGTAATTATAATAATGATAATAATAATAATATTGAACAAATGGACCTTAGAATACACAAGAGGAAATAGAAATGTATTATCGAAAGAGAACACAAGTCCTTTGCCATGGGTGAATTGAGTAATGTGAATGATTATTGAATAAAGGGAATAGAAGAGAGATGAACTTGAATGATGAGAGGAAAATGTAATGAGAGAAATTAAGGCGTTAAATAATAGAAAGGTGTCGAATCTATTTGATTAAAAATGAGCTACTGCAATATGTTTAGGGATGATGGTATGGTAAAGGGGCTGGCCAGGGTGTGGAAGGTATGCATGACTGAGGGAAAGATTCCTGAAAAATGAACGAGACCGGTACACTTGGAAAGGTATGTGGTATAGTTTTGATTGAGATATTAAGACATGACAATAAATGTTGCAAGAGAGAGATCATTGTCCATTTGAGTATGACATGCAACCAATCAGTAAGTTTCGATGTAATGTAGCCTAACCAAACCTAATTAGCCTTAATTAGTAGTATTTTGCTTGTAACTCTATCAAACAATGGATTTCTTACTTCCATAACAGTCAATTCTCTGTCTTTGATCGTATCCTTGTGTTCAACACTTACATTCTTGTGTATATACCATTCAATTTTACTTTTGTAATTTTACAAATTGTACTTATAAATATGTGTATTTAAACTTACCCCAGCTGTTGTCAACTTCATGATGAACATGAAACATTAATGAAAACAACTTCAGCAAAGGGGTCTGCCCCCTTCTAAAACCTCTCCCACTTCCTACATCCTTAACCCATCTATACCTTTACCTCCCCTGAATTTATCCCCCCTCTATCCTTTCCCACTTATCTATCCATAATAGAAAACGCACCTTCTCTTCCTTTTCCAATACAAATCCATTAATAAAAAAACATTTTTTTCTATCCAAAGAGAAAAAGGAATAACTATCTGGGTTAAACTCGGAGAACACAACCTGGAACATGACTCTACACAGGAGACCACACCGCAACTAAAGGGTCCTCTGCCCTCTTCGTTATACGGCGCAGAGGACCTAGACCTAACTTCCGAGTCAGAAGACAATGTCACAATCACAGCTCCTGTGGAACAGGTGATCCAAGTTGAGAGTGTGTACGTCTACCCAGATTACGTCTTCCACAAATACCCGTACCATGACATAGCTCTGATGAAGTTGAAACATCCGGTGAGTAATTGAAACTGGGTTGTTCGTGTGTCGGTGCGTGTATGTATGTTTGTCTGTACGCGTTTGTGTGTATGTGTGCGCAAGAGTGTTCCCGGGAAAATCATAACTGGTAACATTATTAGTAAAATTTCTTGACTTCTACAAAACCATATTGACAATTTTGTTTTTCTTACCAGACAGATAAAAATAGATGGGTACTCTCAAAAAAATCTATTATCGAGCATTACCATTTAACACAAAATCTGAATATAAAAGAATATACTTTGATATCAATCTGACTTAATTAAATGACATTTTAAATATATTTTGAACTTTCATTTTATTAATAGGCTACAATGTCTTGACATCAAAAACCAACATTGGCAGTTGAGGGGCACTCTTAAAAGTTTTAATATCGAACATCGTCATTTAATATAAAATATCAATATAAAAAATATACTTTAATATCAATCTGACTTAATTAAATGACATTTTAACTATATTTTGTACTTTCTTTCCGTTCTCTTTTAACTCTGAAGGCAAAGTTCACAGCGCGAGTTCTGCCAGCTTGTCTACCAAACGAGTTTCCGGCCATCGGTTACGTTGGTCAAAAGCTTACTGTTGTTGGATGGGGCAAAACTGCTTGTAAGTTATACAATAATTTGCTACACACACACACACACACACACACACACACACACACACACACACACACACACACACACACACACTTTCTGAGTGAGGATACCTTAACGTGGTGAAATGGGTTTGCGTATCGCCATGATCAGCAAAGCTGTACTAGTCAGGGACACCCATACATGGTTAGTTTATTATTATTATTATTATTATTATTAGCTAAGCTAAAACTCTAATTTGGAAAGCAGGATGCTATAAGTCCTAGGGCTCCAACAGGGAAAAATAGCTCAGTGAGGAAAGGAAATAAAATATTATTATTATTATTATTATTATTATTATTAGCTAAGCTAAAACTCTAATTGGGAAAGCAGGATTCTCTAAGCCCTAGGGCTCCAACAGGGAAAAATAGCTCAGTGAGGAAAGGAAATAAAGAAATATTATTATTATTATTATTATTATTATTATTATTATTATTATTATTATTATCTAAGCTAAAACTCTAATTGGGAAAGCAGGATGCTATAAGCCGTAGGGCTCCAACAGGGAAAAATAGCTCAGTGAGGAAAGGAAATAAAGAAATATCATTATTATTATTATTATTATTATTATTACAGTATTATTATCATTATTAGCTAAGCTAAAACTCTAATTGGAAAACTAGGATGATATAAGCCGTAGGGCTCCAACAGGGAAAAATAGCTCAGTGAGGAAAGGAAATAAAGCAATATTATTATTATTATTATTATTATTATTATTATTAGCTAAGCTAAAACTCTAATTGAAAAACTAGGATGATATAAGCCCTAGGGCTACAACAGGGAAAAATAGCTCAGTGAGGAAAGGAAATAAAGAAATAAACTGGAAGAGTATTAATGAACAATTAAAATAAGAATCTTTAAGAACAGTAACATTAAAAAATCTCCCACCATTACCAATCCGCAGTGGCCAGCGTAGTGATGAATATTGGCCAAACCTCAGAAATGAATAAGGACATGTCTGAGGCCTTTGTCCTGCAGTGGACTAGAAAAGGCTGCATTTGTTGTTGCTAATATATTATCAGTTATTCATTCATTTACGGCTTTAAACAGTCACATTTATACTTATTTTCAATATATTAAATATCATTGATTTAATTTTCTTGGATTTTTCTTATATTAGGCCTACGTTCTGTGACGTCATTTTGATTTCCATTCTGTTTGTTGTTGTTTAGATATTATCAGTTATTTGATAATTTGCAGCTATAAACACTCACATTTATACTAATTTTAAATATATTAAATATCATTGATTTAAATTTCTCGTTGCATTTTTTTTTTAGATTAGGCCTACGTTCTGTGACGTCATCCTGATTTTCCATTTTGATTTCATTTCAGTTTCTAGCAAAATGTCGCAGACGTTACAGAAAGTGAACGTAACCGTGATTAATCGTCTAATGTGTTCCGTGACCAAAGCAAACGATCGATTTACTAACCCCAATGGCATCACGGAGGATATGATCTGCGCTGGCGACACTATGAAGGACTCCTGCTCGGTGAGGACTCGGGAGCTTTGTTTATGTTTCTTCTTCTGCTTGTTCTAGTAATGTTTCTCCTTTAGCTTCTTACTACCGAAAGAAGTATGAAGTGCTGAATGTTGATCTTATGAAGGACTTTGTTCGGTGAAGAGTCGAGCTTTGTTTATGTTTCTCCTGCTTGTTCTAGTATGTTTCTCCTTCATCTTCTTCAACCGAAAGAAGTATTTAGTGCTGAATGTTGATCTTATGAAGGACTATAGTTTGGTGAAGAGACAAGCTTTGTTTATGTTTCTTCTTCTGCTTGTTCTAGTAATGTTTCTCCTTTAACTTTTTCTACCGAAAGTATGAAGTGCTGAATGTTGATCTTATGAAGGACTCCTGTTCGGTAAGGACTCGGGAGCTTTGTTTATGTTTCTTCTTCTGCTTGTTCTAGTAATGTTTCTCCTTCAGCTTCTTCTACCGAAAGAAGTATGAAGTGCTGAATGTTGATCTTATGAAGGACTCTTGTTCAGTGAGGAGTCAAGCTTTGTTTATGTTTCTTCTTCTGCTTGTTCTAGTAATGTTTCTCCTTCAGCTTCTTCAACCAAAAGAAGTATGAAGAGCTGAATGTTGATCTTATGAAGGACTCTTGTTCAGTGAGGAGTCAAGCTTTGTTTATGTTTCTTCTTCTGCTTGTTCTAGTAATGTTTCTCCTTCAGCTTCTTCAACCGAAAGAAGTATGAAGTGCTGAATGTTGAATTTATGAAGGACTATAGTTTGGTGAAGAGACAAGCTTTATTTATGTTTCTTCTTCTGCTTATTCTAGTAAAGTTTCTCCTTCAGCTTCTTCAACCGAAAGAAATATGAAGTGCTGAATGTTGATCTTGTGAAGGACTATAATTTGGTGAAGAGTCAAGCTTTGTTTATGTTTCTTCTTCTGCTTGTTTTTCCTTAGGAAAGTAGGTGAATGTTAGCGTTCCTCCTTCAGCACTCAGGCAAACATTAAACTTTTAGGGACAGTTTTAGAAAGTTTTCATGTAAACTCATCTAGTTCAGAACCAATTGATATTATCCAACCCATATTATCTCACCTTTCATCTCAATTCCATCCCAGGGTGATAGCGGAGGTCCACTGACATTTCAAAGTCCAGCGAGCTCTTCTTGCGAGCACACTATTGTCGGCGTGGTCAGCTACGGCGTCGGAAGAGGACGCTCACCCTGCGGTCTTATGGGAGTGTACACCAGAGTATCATCCTACCTGGATTGGATCACCGGTTATATAGCCCCTCATGGTACTGGGTACAAACATAAAATGGACAATGATACATACTATGATTATGATAGCCAGGAATCTGATTCAGATGAAAACATTACCGAAGACCCGCTAGGTGAGAAGGCGTCGTCAGCCGCTGATGAAGATATCTTAATTGGAACTGAAGCAGTTCCTGATGAAGGCGGTCCAGGAATTTTGGGCTTTGTAGGGGCGGATATGTTTTCGGACGAGGAATTTAGGAAGTGATATTTTTACACCAAAGAAATTATTTATGCTTATACATACATACATATACCAAGGCACTTCCCCCAATTTTGGGGGGTAGCCGACATCAACAAATGAAACAAATCAAAAAGGGGACCTCTACTCTCTACGTTCCTCCCAGCCTGACAAGGGACTCAGTCGAGTTCAGCTCGGTTCAGTATATGAATAACACGATGATAATAACGAGAAAAAAATATGTATATTTTATTCATAAAACTTTACACATAATACCGTTTTCTTCGAAATACATAAAAAAAATAAACTGAAATTTAGCAATTCAATTTAATTCAAAGTTATGTGCTAAACATCGGAGGTGATTCGTGGCCATGTTGGTTCATTTCGTTAATCACTTCAACATCTTTAGTGTGGATTCTTCCTTTACGTGATTTTTTTACGTTCACATCGCCAAAATTTAATTGTAGGATCTCGTGAACTACAAATTTTTCTCTTCCACTTTTTCTTAAAATTCGTTGAGCCATAATGGGCTATATACGGATATTTCTAAAAACTAAAATCAACACCAGTCACAACGGAAGATGGATAAATTCTGAATTTGTAACCGAGACAAACTTAGAGAACGAACTAGAAAAAATTTTATGGTAAAGTAGTTTGAAGTTTGTGTTTTAATTTCAGCGAATGGTACTTCACTCTAATAGCTATAGTCAATTTCTCTTTTAGCGATGCAGATTTGCACAGGCTCGCAGCGGTGCCCTTTTAGCTCCGAAAAGTTTCCTGATCGCTGATTGGTTGGACGAGATAATTCTAACCAATCAGCGATCAGGAAACTTTTCCGAGCTAAAAGGGCACCGCTGCGAGTCGGTGCAAATCTGCCTCGATATATATATATATATATATATATATATATATATATATATATATATATATATATATATATATATATATATATATATATAATATATATATATATATATATATATATATTATATATATATATAGAGAGAGAGAGAGAGAGAGAGAGAGAGAGAGAGAGAGAGAGAGAGAGAGAGAGAGAGAGAGAGAGAGAGAGAGATAGATACCTATGTACACACTCACAATATATATATATATATATATATATATATATATATATATATATATATATATATATATATATATATATATATATATATATATATATATATATATATATATATACATATATATACATATATATAATACTATATACACACATATATGTATTATATATACATATATACATATCTTTTAAATTAGCCAAACAATCTAAAACTGTTTAAAAAAAGCTGATAAAAGAGAAAGAAAGATAGAAAATGTTTTGGAGCATCGCCTGCACCAACAGGAGACCCAAAAGATCCTTCCGACCAACAGGAGACCCCGAAGATCCTTCCTTTCATGAAAAGTAATAATGAAGGAGCTCATATTTTTGTTCGATAAAAATAATAAGAATAAGCTTAGAAGCTTTGCGCCTATCTATAAAGAGATAGAGTGCCCGCAAACTTATTTTGCGGAGTGAGCAATAAGGAACCAGGAACCAGGAACCAGGAACCACCGAGAAGTGATTCAGTTCGAGTTTCAACTAAAACTAGAAATGTAAATCCTTACAACATATATAATTTATTCTCTTGGAGTTTGGTGATTTGTAGCTTAAATATACAGTTTAAGTTTTTT
>NC_090731.1:169546134-169566134 GCF_036898095.1 Palaemon carinicauda | reverse complement strand
CTTAAACTTTTAAATTCACTAGTACCATTTGGCATCATTGCCAGAACTCGCAACATTTCGAATTAAATCCGTAAATAAACTTTCATAAAAAGAACAACGTTTAAATCAAAACATCTTAAACTTTTAAATTCACTAGTACCATTTAGCATCATTGCCAGAACTCGCAACATTTCGAATTAAATCTGAAAATAAACTTTAATTAACAGAACAACGATTAAGAAAAACCATCTTTATCTATTTTAAATTCACTATACTCAATTTTTTATAATGAGGCGCATTTGCACTGACTCGCAGAGGTGCCCTTTTAGCTCGGAAAAGTTTCCTGCTATCTGATTGGTTAGAATTATCTTGTCCAACCAATCAGCGATCAGGAAACTTTTCCGAGCTAAAAGGGCACCCCTGCGAGTCTGTGCAAATCTGCCTCAGTAAAAAGAATTGACTATAGTACCATTTAGCATCATTGCCAGAAGTAATATATCGAATTAAATCCGTAAATAAACTTTAATAAACAGAACAATGATCTTAGACTTTTAAATTCACCAGTACCATTTGGCAACTTTGCCAGAACTCGTAATATTTCGAATTAAATCCGTAAATAAACTTTAATAAACAGAACAATGATCTTAGACTTTTAAATTCACCAGTACCATTTGGCAACTTTGCCAGAACTCGTAATATTTCGAATTAAATCCGTAAATAAACTTTAATAAACAGAACAATGATCTTAGACTTTTAAATTCACCAGTACCATTTGGCAACTTTGCCAGAACTCGTAATATTTCGAATTAAATCCGTAAATAAACTTTAATAAACAGAACAATGATCTTAGACTTTTAAATTCACCAGTACCATTTGGCAACTTTGCCAGAACTCGTAATATTTCGAATTAAATCCGTAAATAAACTTTAATAAACAGAACAATGATCTTAGACTTTTAAATTCACCAGTACCATTTGGCAACTTTGCCAGAACTCGTAATATTTCGAATTAAATCCATAAATAAACTTTAATAAACAGAACAATGATCTTACTCTTTTAAATTCACCAGTACCATTTGGCAACTTTGCCAGAACTCGTAATATTTCGCATTAAACCCGTAAATAACTTTCATAAACAGAACAATGATCTTAGACTCTTTTAAATTCACCAATACCATTTGGCAACTTTGCCAAAGTAATATTTCGAATTAAATCCGTAAATAAACTTTAATAAACAGAATAATGATCTTAGACTTTTAAATTCACCAGTACCATTTGGCAACTTTGCCAGAAGTAATATTTCGAATTAAATCCATAAATAAACTTTAATAAACAGAACAACGATAAAGACGAAACATCTTAAACTCTTTTATATCCACTAGTACCATTTGGCTACTTTGCCAGAAGTATTATTTCGAATTAAATCCGTAAATAAACTTTCATAAAAAGAACAACGATAAAGACAAAACATCTTAAACTCTTTTAAATTCACTAGTACAATTTGGCAACTTTGCCAGGAGTACTATTTCGCATTAATTCCATAAATAAACTTTAATAAACAGAACAATGATCATAGACTCTTTTAAATTCACCAGTACCATTTGGCAACTTTGCCAGAAGTAATATTTCGAATTAAATCCGTAAATTCATAAACAGAACAACGATCTTAGACTTTTAAATTCACCAGTACCATTTGGCAACTTTGCCAGAACTCGTAATATTTCGAATTAAATCCGTAAATAAACTTTAATAAACAGAACAATGATCTTAGACTCTTTTAAATTCACCAATACCATTTGGCAACTTTGCCAGAACTCGTAATATTTCGAATTAATTCGTAAATAAACTTTAATTAACAGAACAACGATAAAGACGAAACATCTTAAACTATTTTAAGTTCACTAGTACCATTTGGCAACTTTGCCAGAACTCGTAATATTTCGAATTAAATCCATAAATAAACTTTAATAAAGAGAATAATGATCTTAGACTCTTTTAAATTCACCAATACCATTTGGCAACTTTGCCAGAACTCGTAATATTTCGAATTAAATCCATAAATAAACTTTCATAAAAAGAATAACGATAAAGACGAACATCCCAAACTCTTAAGAAATCCAAGAGGTCCCACTTTTCAGAGATATGACTCCGAGACGTCGAAATTGATCCTTGGCACCATGTCATCTGCTGCATTTGTTGACTGAGGGCTCACGATACGCACGGAGGGCCTCCCACCTGTCAAAATAAAAAAAAAAAATCTATTACAATACCTATCTCTTTTATTTCTTTCTTGATATTTATGGGGAAATTTGGGGAAAACGACGATAAGATTAATAAAAAAAAAATATATTGTAGTATTTTATATTTTTCATTTCTTTCTTGATATTTATGGGGGAAATTTGGGGAAAACGACGATAAGATTAATAAAAAAAATATATTGTAGTATTTTATATTTTTCATTTCTTTCTTGATAATTATGGGGAAATTTGGGGAAAACGACGATAGGATTAATAAAAAAAAAAATATATTGTAGTATTTTATATTTTTCATTTCTTTCTTGATATTTACGGGGAAATTTGGGGAAAACGACGATAAGATTAATAAAAAAAAATATATTGTAGTATTTTATATTTTTCATTTCTTTCTTGATATTTTGTGGAAAATTTGGGGAAAACGACGATAGGATTAATAAAAAAAAAATATATTGTAGTATTTTATATTTTTCATTTCTTTCTTGATATTTATGGGGAAATTTGGGGAAAACGACGATAAGATTAATAAAAAGAAATATATTGTAGTATTTTATATTTTTCATTTCTTTCTTGATATTTACGGGGAAATTTGGGGAAAACGACGATAAGATTAAAAAAAATATATTGTAGTATTTTATATTTTTCCTTTCTTTCTTGATATTTATGGGGAAATTTGGGGAAAACAACGATAAGATTATTTCTGAATTTTTTTTTAAATTGAAAAATATATTGTAATATTTTATCTTTTTCATTTCTTTCTTGATATTTACGGGAAAATTTGGGGAAAACGACGATAAGATTAACATTTCTGAATTTTTTTTTTTAAACCTGAAAATTGGCATATCTCAATGAGGTGAAGTTATGAGTTAAAAATTAAAATAAAATCGTAATGAACCGACAATTGTGTTAAAACTTTTGTAATTCATTTGCGTTTACCATAAAATATTAAAACTTTTTATCTACAATTTGTAATTAATTTGCGTTTATCATAAAATATCAAAACTTTTTTTTCTACATTTTGTAATTAATTTGCGTTTATCATAAAATATTAAAACTTTTTTTTTTCTATATTTTGTAATTAATTTGCGTTAATCATAAAATATTAAAACTTTTTTTCTACATTTTGTAATTAATTTGCGTTTATCATAAAATATTAAAACTTTTTTTCTACATTTTGTAATTAATTTGCGTTTATCATAAAATATGAAAACTTTTTTTTTCTATATTTTGTAATTAATTTGCGTTAATCATAAAATATTAAAACTTTTTTTCTACATTTTGGAATTAATTTGCGTTTACCATAAAATATTAAAACTTTTTTTCTACATTTTGTAATTAATTTGCGTTTATCATAAAACATTAAAACTTTTTTTTCTACATTTTGTAATTAATTTGCGTTTATCATAAAATATTAAAACTTTTTTTTTCTATATTTTGTAATTAATTTGCGTTAATCATAAAATATTAAAACTTTTTTTTTTTACTGCAAGTTCAGTTTTCAGATACTTGAAGAAGCCTCAGGTAAAATTATTTTTCCCTTTGACTTTAAAAATAAAATTCAAACAAGCAACGCTTATATTGTAAATTCTAAATACTAAAATTCTACTTTACCTCGTCATTAAATTAATTTTTCATACCTACCAAAGTTAACCTGAAAGGGAACTGTTTCTCCATCTGTTTCTAAGCTAACTAGCCTCCTGAATCATATCGCTTATTTTATTTTAAACCTTCAAGGGACAACGTATACATGTGACCTGTAGCTTACATATTCATTTTTTCTAATACTTGACCGAAGGGTTGTCTTCTTCCCCACCGTTATTCGTACAGTAAGGGGTCGGTTGCCTGATACACCCTCTCCAATACCGTATATCGAAGGCATCCTCTTCCACCAAACCTCATATACATTAAGGGGTTAGTTGCCTAATGCGCCCTCTCCTATGCCTTCTATCAAAGGCATCTTCTTCCACCAAACCTCTTCTACATTAAGGGGTCGGTTGCCTGATACACCCTCTCCAATACCGTCTATTGAAGGCCTCTTCTTCCATCAAATCTCTTGTACATTACGGGGTCGGTTGCCTAATGCCCCCTCTCCAATACCGTCAATCAAAGGCCTCTTCTTCCACCAAACCTCTTCTACATTAAGGGGTCGGTTGCCTGATGTGCCCTCTCCAATACCGTCTATCACAGGCATCCTCTTCCACCAAACCTCTTCTACATTAAAGAGTCGGTTGCCTGATGCGCCCTCTCCAATGCCTTCCATCAAAGGCATCCTCTTCCACCAAACCTCTTCTACATTAAGGGGTTGGTTGCCTGATGCGCCCTCTCCAATACCTTCTATCAATGATATCCTCTTCCAGTAAACCTCATTCTCTCCACATCATCATTCACCTTATATCGCCATCTAAGTCTCTGCCCTCCTCTTGATCTTCTCCCACTAACAGGCTTCTCCCAAACCCTCCTCACTCGCAAATATCCTGCTTGATAATAGAAGAGCAATATTTCCTGGAATTGATTTTGGAACCAAGGACAGGTAATTTAGAAACATAATAATGACAGTAAGCCGAATAGAAGAGAGTTACAAAGAGTTACGAGGATTTTGCATGACTCAAAGAGTTTTTAGTCTATCCGCGGAGACTCCAGTTGCTCTTGGGTAGAGTGAATTGGTTTGAATATCTAGAGAGTTTCTGTTATCTTGTCTAACTTATTCTTGAATTCGTTTACCGTGTTACTGTTCAATACATCTGCTGGAAGATCGTTCCATGTATTTTCTATTTTGTTTGTAAATAAATTACCACATTGAGTGGTGTTGTACCTTTTCAATTCCAATTTGAATCTGTTACCTTTGGACTGGTTTGTGCCAAGCGTGAAGAGGTTGTTGTAGTGTACATTTGTTATTTCTTTAAAAAATTTAATATCTCTCTTAGCTAGAGGATGAAATACCTTACATTGAATTAAATGACAGGAGCAGAATGGAAAACTTGCGATGCTGTACATATATTAAGATCTGTGTGTGCTTATACAGGTGTTTTTGACAAAACTGAGATAACCGGACGATTCATCTGTACTACTGCATTGCAATTATTGTTTAATAACTACTTTCCACTTATTAAGGGGAGAAAGAAGGTATTCTTTACCTATGGTAAGCATTTCTTCTACGAGAAGGAGTCTCCTAAATCAAAACATTGTTCTCTAGTGTTGGGTAATGCCATAGCCAGGCCTGCACATAACAGGGTCTTTCATTGTCTTGGGTTAGAGTTCTCTTGCTTGGAGCGTAAGCAATACTATGACTTATAATAAGTTAGGACAAGCGCAAGCGGTAATGATCACAAACAGACATCTATTTCTACTGCACTGCAATTATTCTGTGGCTAATTTCCACTTGGTAAGGGTAGAAGAGACTCTGCAGCTATGGTAAGCAACTCTTCTAGGAGAAGGACACCCCAAAATCAAATCACTGTTCTCTAGTTTTGGGCAGTGCCATTGGCTCTGTACCATGATCTTCCAGTCTTGAGTTAGAGTTCTCTTGCTTGAGGGTACACTGGGGCATACTGTTCTATCTTATTTCTCTTCTTCTTGTTTTATTAAAGTTTATATAGTTTATAAAAAAAATATTTATTTTAATGTTGTTACTGTTCGTAAAATATTCTATTTACATATTCTCCTCTGTTCTCATACACCTGACAACACTGAGATTACCAAACAATTCTTCTTCACCCTAGGGGTTACTGAACTGCAATTATTCAGAGGCTATTTTACACTTGGTAAGGGTAGAAGAGACTCTTTAGTTATGGTAAGCAGATATTCTAGGAGGACACTCCAAAATCAAACCATTGTTCTCTAGACTTGGGTAGTGCCATAGCCTCTGTACCATGGTCTTCTGCATTCTTTGGTGCATACTTTACAGTTCCTCCTTCTGTCTCTTTATAGATGAAAAGTACTATGAATCATAAAAACTATTGTTCCAGTCGTTTTATTCCTCTTCTTAGAAATCTGTAATTGTCAAAGCAATTTTTTTTATTTTTTTTTTTTCATTTTAGTTGATTTTGTTCATGGTTTCATTTTCTTTCTAAGATGATTTTTCAATAATTGTTTGAATCTCAGACTTTGCTTTTTAGTTAAAATGTGTTTTATTTGCTCCTTACTTACAGTAAGCATTCCTTTTTTTTCAACTTTTCCACCTTTTTTAGGATTTATTCATTTCTTGCAATTGATTTAACTTCAAAGAGTTTTTGGCAACGTTTCAGGAACCAGGTAAGCACTTTTCCTCAATATTATATATGTCCGTATTATTCTATGTCAATATTGTGAAATGCAAACTTCAATATACACCGTAGTCGGTCATATTCCTGTAGTGTAAACATTTCGCAAACATTTTTATTTCCTTTGGACGCCCTAAAGATCCTACTTCTTTCATGATATTTGTGGCCTATTTGCTATAGTCTCTCTACCAAAGGATTTAGTTTGATCCTAATTTTAATATTATTTATAATTATCAATTTTACTAACACAGAGTAAACCCAAAGCAGTACAACGAAGCTGATCAACATTCTCTGCTTTGATTTAGTTTAGCCACATAACCCTTAACTAAACAACACTGTTACGGTTTAGATACCTTACAAACCCCCTCGCCACTTCATTTCACATCGGAGATAACAATTGCAATAAGTGTTACACCATCTATCTACGAAATTCAATAATCGTATCACTATAACAAACTAAGACGACAACGGTTACAGCTCACTACCAGTTGGAATACCAGAGATGATTAAAAAAACAAGAACTATAACCTTTTGCTGCTGGAGATTGAATAGGAGCCTAATATATATATATA
The DNA here is from genome assembly GCF_036898095.1 of Palaemon carinicauda. Taxonomy (NCBI): domain Eukaryota; kingdom Metazoa; phylum Arthropoda; class Malacostraca; order Decapoda; family Palaemonidae; genus Palaemon; species Palaemon carinicauda. The sequence continues at coordinate 169,559,073 of NC_090731.1, read as the reverse complement.
TATATATATATATATATATATATATATATATATATATATATATATATATATATATATATATATATATATTTATATATATATATATATATATATATATATATATATATATATATATATATATATATATATGAAATGGCAAGTTTTTCCTAGTTGATAGGCCTCTTTCCCATATATAAATATAAAATTCCTCCATTAGTTAATACGCATAATTTGATGCAAACTCATCTTATGTGGCTCTTTAGCTAAATCTGAAAGAGCATCACAAGTAAGTAATTGTTTCCAATATGCATGGACCCTTATCTGATTACGGCTCATTTTCTGTTCCCTACATATACACCGAAAGTTTAGCCTATTCTTAACACATTCTCCTCTTTCCTCATACACTAATCACTAAACGAAATTCTGTAATCCATTTATCGAACAAGAGAAGTAAAACTCTAAGCTTAAATTCATTGTTTACATTCTAGGTAGCCATAGTGTAGAACCTACCCGCGTCCAGATACAAGCTAGGCAATCTTATGTAGGCCAAAAACTATCATGTTGAAAACAATAAAATCTAATATCAAAGGCTCAAAACTCACCTGAATAATCACGGCACTTAAGTGATTAGAAGAACAAAGGAAACACCGTATGGTAATCATTCAACCAAATTCTATAGATACATAAATCTTGCAATTAACACTCGTTATAAGGAAAACTCGATAGAGCACTGAAAAACGTCATGCCACTCTAGCGAGTGGCGACGTAAACATTGTGACCAGAGTTGCCAGATGGGTTAGTCTAAAAATCCCCAAAACTCATGATAAACAAATCCCCCAAACAAGCCAAAAATCCCCATTTTCCAGAAATGTATTTTCTTCTGATCATGTAGGCTTTACTAATGTGGAAATTACTCACTATACTTCATATAAGTGCATGTAAACTAATTGCAACAATATAAATGTTCACTCATCTTTGTTTCTTCATAGAAATTTGTACGGAATATTCCTATCAGACATCCAAAATCCCCAAATCTAGGGATAAATCCCCATATCTGGTAACACTGATTGTGACGGGTCTGAGAACCAACTTGCTTCTCTCTGGGATGGGTGTCCTACACTGGCGATCCCCGAAGTGGTTTTGTAAAGAATTTTCCTTTCGTTAAACGTTGAAAGCTGGCACTTCATAGATATAAGCAATGTAACATAGTAACCATCAAAATTATAACTTTCATTATTGAAATACTGTTTTTAATGTACTCTAGGTTGTAAGAAACGAGTTATTACTCTAAGGCATTATTTTTTAAATTTGAAAAATTATGATGTAAATTCACTGGCAAGTGAGAGTCCTTGGCGGCATTGATTAAGAATAATTTCATAGAACGAAAATAGGCAGTTCTTTACTCCTTAAACTGAAATTGTCCATGGTCTCCGACATTTCATAATCTGAAAATGAAATGATTCTGTACTCTAGACACTTATTCTGGGCTGCAATTGGGCACAGTAAAATATCTTTGACATGCTCCGTCCACAAGCATCGTCAATGGCCGCTACTCGTACGGTCTCTGCTCCGCCGTGGCTCGCTTCTCTTGCAAATTGACATTATATCACTACTCCTCTGTTCTGACAAACAGTTGTGACGGTGCCGAGTGAAGGTTGTGAACTCAAAGGCAGGATGCAATCAACTGAGTTGTTTATTAAGGAACACTCTCCTTTATATACAAAACCTCAAGTCGACAAGGCATAACAAGTTCGAGAGACAGACTATGTTACAGAGCAAAACCGGAGATATGATCATTCAGGTTCTTTTTAGTGAATGGGGAGGGCGCAGATACAAGCATAATATATACAAAATAATTATGTACAATTGTGTGACACACGGTTGGTACACAGTACATGGATGTGCTGCGCACCCCAGTCGTATGGGTCACTATCAAAGTGCCATACTTACCTATCTGTTTTATTATCATTTAGGGTTGAAGTGGAAGATGTGGTAACGACTCTGACTGGTGAATGCCATACTGGGGTTCGAGTCCCACTCAAACTCTTCAGTTCCTTTGGTCGCTGCAACCTCACCATCCTTGTGAGCTAAGGATGGGGAGTTGGGGGAGCCTATAGGTTTATCTGCTGAGTTATCAGCAACCATTGCCTGGCCCTCCTTGGTCCTTGGGTAGAGAGGGGGCTTGGGCGCTGATCATATGTGTATATATGGTCAGTCTCTAGGCCATTGTCCTGCTTGATAGAGCAATGTCACTGTCCCTTGCCTCTGCCATTCATGAGTGGAATTTATACCTTTAATGTTATGTTTACAGCAATCAGCTGTGAGAAGATAGCAGCCAATCACGATGCTTGTGGGCGGAGCATGTTAAAGATTGTGGACTGTACCCAGTCACTTCCTTTAAGCTCTGCAACTCGATTAGGAAGATTACTGTACTCTTCTTCAATCACTTTTCAAATGGATGTAAGGAATTTGGGGCCTGGAATGCCATTCAGCACAGATGTGCAACACTTTGAAATTGAAAGTTGAAAGGTGTTGGACAGCAAGATTGAAGACAGGAAGCGGGAGCGTAAACGGGAAGGCTAACAAGTGGGCGTCCACGATAACAGTAACGGGCGAAAGACAGTTTGTGATAGTCCGCTTTGACTCATAAAAGTTACGAAGTATCTTAGATAAAAATTTATATAATTTTTAAACTAATTCGAAATTCGTTATGAAATTTAATCCCTGTGAATCTGTGATCATACTTTGAGATATTAAACTAAGGAATATTATTGTTTGGTAATCAAAGACATTTTTATGGTTAGTTAATTCATGAAGTATTGACATAAGTAAAGTAATTTAAAATGAATAACTACAGCTAGGTCTTCCTTATAATAAACTACAAGACAAATGTAGTAAATAATCTCCTAAGAGTTTGAAACTGAATGAAAATGGAAAACACTTCTTCAAAACGTTTTAATAAATGTAGCCACCTTTAATTCATATTTTCCATCGTATGGTGATCTGTAACGCCAGAATATTATTATCATTATTATTATTAATTGCTAAGCTACAACCCTAGTTGGAAAAGCGGGATGCTATAAGCCCAGGGGCCCCAACAAGGAAAATAGCCCAGTGAGGAAAGGAAACAAGGAAAAATAAAATATTCTAAGAACGGGAACAGCATTAAAATGAATATTTCATATATAAACTTTAAATACTTTAACAAAACAAGAGGAAGAGAAATTAGATAGAATAGTGTGCCCGAGTGTACCCTCAAGCAAGAGAACTCTAACCCAGGACAGTGGAAGACCATGGTACAGAGGTTATGGCACTACCCAAGACTAGAGAACAATGGTTTGATTTTGGAGTGTCCTTCTCCTAGAAGAGCTGCTTACCATAGCTAAAGAGTCTCTCCTACCCTTACCAAGAGGAAAGTAGACACTGACCAATTACAGTGCAGTAGTTAACCCCTTTGGTGAAGAAGAATTGTTTGGTAATCTCAGTGTTGTCAGGTGTATGAGGACAGAGGAGAATTTGTAAAGAATAGACCAGACTATTCGGTGTATGAGTAGGCAAAGGGAAAGAACCGTATCCAGAGAGAAGGGTCCAAAGTAGTACTGTCTGGCCAATCAAAAGACCCCATAACTCTTTAGCGGTAGCATCTCAACGGACAGCTGGTACCCTGGCCAACCTACTACCTACTACAATCAATAAATATCATCATTATCAACTCGATAGATTATGTAGGCGAGATTTCTGATAAAAGATAGCCACAAGAACTTTAGAGTAGTACTATAAAACCTGTATTGATTAAAGCATATACGTGTACCAATTAAGCTTAACTATTTTCTATAATATGATATAAATAGGCCTACTAAATATTTTGCTGAGCTGAATGCCGGCGAAGTGCACTGTGCTAAGAGAGTGAATACTTAGTCTAATTTTATAACCGTTCAGTGTGTTTATTCGTGTTTTGTGCGTGCAGTAAATAAGTCATCAAGAAAATGAGCTATTTCTTTTCATACTTAGTCATGATTAGAGTACCTACTTCATTATCATTCTTCAAATGAGAGCCTTCTTGAGTGTTACCACAATGAGTTCTTCGATTAAAACCGTGATTCCCATTTGAAGAATATAATTGGCAAAGGGAAGATCACAAGGAAATAAATGAAATACGTTTTAAGGGAAAATATACCAAGTAGAAAAGAAAGTGCTCAAGTGTTATTAAAATTACAGTAATTAAAAAATAAATCGTTTAAGGTGTCGTTTGCAGTTTAAGGCTCCACCACCAATCAATTATGGTTTCAGCCGTGCCTGGTATACAGTGCTTTTTTTGGTATAGTGAATTTTAAAAATCTTTTGGTTATTGACTTACTACTGTAACATAATTCAATGTCAGCGCTGAAGAGCGGCTGTTTGTCACTGTTGGAGTCCATATGGCCTGTGGGAAAGACAAAGTTGAATGGCGAGGACAAAAGCCAAAGAAAAATTCAAAATACTTCAATGAGACTATATACTGATACTTCTTCGTTTAGCCTTTAAATATTTCACTTGATCTAACTCTAATTTGTAAGCATTTTTTAGCTATTTTTCTCCCCGTATGAAAGTTGAAATATCCCCAACGTTGTAGAAAAAAAAATAAGTTTGTATATTTTGGTTTAAATTTGTGGTTTCTTAACGCTTCACGCGGAAGCATAGGCCTACGCCCGATGGATAAATTAAAAGTTCTATGGAGCAAGCATGATTATATATAGGCCTAACCACTGCAGAACATTTTTGCGATTTATTTCATGGTCTATTGAAGATTTCAGACTTGTATAATATCTTTTTTACAAACACTACAAAGTTAACAGTTGATCATTCAATTGCATCTAAGGTTGAAATATTAAGTTAAACAACTTTTGTCATAGCCGTAAACAACCTTAAACCTAATTTTGCTTTTAATTCAAGCAATTCTCACGAGTAAATATACTTTATTTGCTTATCCTTACAATTAAACAATTTCACATAAAATAGATACATAATTTTTGAACATGTAATGAAATACAGTTTTGAAGAATCTATTTCATAGGTCTTGTATTTATACAGCTCTGTTAAAAATAACACTTTTTCCATAGACACTATAACTTTATAAGTACACTAAATCACAGGCGTTGACATCAAAGTCCACCTTTATAACAGTCAGAAGACAGGGTTCAATTCTATTTACAACCTTTGAAGTTGTGTGTCCTTACACACACACACACACATACACACACACACACACACACACACATATATATATATATATATATATATATATATATATATATATATATATATGTGTGTGTGTGTGTGTGTGTGTGTGTGTCTATGTAATATATATATATATATATATATATATATATATATATATATATATATATATATATATATATATATATATATATATAGATAGATAGATAGATAGATAGATAGATTGAAAGATAAATGTCTCTGAGTTTTACATATATATATATATATATATATATATATATATATATATATATATATATATATATATATATATATATATGTATGCATATACTTTATATATATATATATATATATATATATATATATATATATATATATATATATATATATATATATATATGTATGCATATACTTTATATATATATATATATATATATATATATATATATATATATATATATATGTATATATATATGCGCGTGTGTGTGTGTGTGTGTGTGTGTGTGTGTGTGTAAGGGTTATTTATAATTAATTTGAAATTCGTCATTGCTGGTTTTAACTTCTCGAATAAAAGTTCTTTAACGACAAAGTTTACATTTTTTTTTCATACTGTTATTTATGTAATTTTAAACAACCCATCAGTAACATCTGTCCTTTTATTAACAGTGGTCACTATTAATCTCTGCTCACCACTTCGACTTAAATCTGCAGTTCAACCTCCAAATAGTAAACCAGTTTCATGTAGCTTTGAGGTTTGGTATTCTGTTCCTGTAGGGTGTGATATATTGAGAGATTCTCCGGAAAGAAGGGTTTCTTGAACCAAAGAAATCTAAACGGATCATTTTAACACCAAAGGAAGTTATATTCATCAAAGGCAAAGACCATTATTAAACATTAAGTTCTGTAACTTCGAATGGCATCAGCGGATATACTGTTAATAAAGTCCAAAATTCTTTTAGAAAAACTAGAACTAAATAATATTTCACCTTGTTTGATATATAACAGTTGTCCCACAAGGTTTGAAGCCCTGTCCACACGATCGAGCATGCCCGACGGGCAAACAGTGATACCAGGCCACAATAGTTAGTGAAAATGAGGATTAATGACGTCAGAAGCGGGAAAACCACAGACAGAGATCTGGCATCATACAGCGTTGCCAGATCCCTGCCCCTTTGGCTTTCCCGCTTCTAACGGCATCAACCCTCATTTTCACTAACTATTGTGGCCTGGTTTCACTGTTTGCCCGTCGGGCATGCTCGATCTTGTGGACAGGGCTTTAGAATCATCTTTATTTATTTGGTCGGTAAACAAGAGGTCTACAAGAGTTGGGATCCTTCAGAATGTAGGCCACTTAAAGCAATTTTATAACACTTGGAACACAAAGTATGTTAGGCCACCAACAGTTGCGGTTCCACAAGCATTCTAGAACATTTAGGACTTCGATTTTAAGTCACCAACAGTTTCAGTTCCACAAGCATTCTAGAACATATCGGACTTTGATTTTAGGTCACCAACAGTTGCAGTTCCACAAGCATTCTAGAACATATCGGACTTCGATTTTAGGTCACCAACAGTTGCAGTTCCACAAGCATTCTAGAACATTTAGGGCTTCGATTTTAAGTCACCAACAGTTGCAGTTGCACAAGCATTCTAGAACATACCGGACTTCGATTTTAGGTCACCAACAGTTGCAGTTCCACAAGCATTCTAGAACATATCGAACTTCGATTTTAAGTCACCAACAGTTTCAGTTCCACAAGCATTCTAGAACATTTAGGGCTTCGATTTTAAGTCACTAACAGTTGCAGTTCCACAAGCATTCTAGAACATATCGGACTTCGATTTTAGGTCACCAACAGTTGTAGTTCCACAAGCATTCTAGAACATATCGGACTTCGATTTTAGGTCACCAACAGTTGCAGTTCCACAAGCATTCTAGAACATTTAGGGCTTCGATTTTAGGTCACCAACAGTTGCAGTTCCACAAGCATTCTAGAACATTTAGGGCTTCGATTTTAGGTCACCAACAGTTGCAGTTCCACAAGCATTCTAGAACATATCGGACTTCAATTTTAGGTCACCAACAGTTGCAGTTCCACAAGCATTCTAGAACATATCGGACTTCGAATTTGGGTCACCAACAGTTGCAGTTCCACAAGCATTCTAGAACATTTAGGGCTTCGATTTTAAGTCACCAACAGTTGCAGTTGCACAAGCATTCTAGAACATACCGGACTTCGATTTTAGGTCACCAACAGTTGCAGTTCCACAAGCATTCTAGAAAATATAGGACTTCGATTTTAGGTCACAAACAGTTGCAGTTCCACAATCATTCTAGAACATATAGGACTTTGATTTTAGGTCACCAACAGTTGCAGTTCCACAAACATTCTAGAACATATAGGACTTCGATTTTAAGTTACCAACAGTTCCAGTTCCACAAGCATTCTAGAACACATAGGACTTCGATTTTAGGTTACCAACAGTTGCAGTTGCACAAGCAATCTAGAACCTATTGGATTCGATATTAGGTTATCAACGGCCCTGCTCGTACAAGTATTCTACATCTTAATATTTCAATGCTAGTAAGCCAATAGCAGTAGTCCTGCAAATATTCTAGAAATACTAAGACTTTGCTGTTAGGTTACCAACAGTAACAGTCTTGCAAGTGTCTAGAACCAGCAGGCCTTTGATGATAGATTACCAAGAGCAGCAGCTTTGCAAGCAACTAGAACTAGTAGAACTTCATTGTTAGGTAACCAACGGCAGTGGTATTGCAAGTATTTAGAACCAGTAGGACTCAGATGTTGATTTACCAACAACAGCAGTCCTGCAAGCATCTGAAACCTGTAGGACTTCAATGTTAGGACACCAACAGTAGCCATCTTACAAGCATCTAAATCCAATGGGACTTCATTGTTAGGACACCAATAGTAGCCATCTTACAAGTATCTGAAATCAGTAGGACTTCAATAAGCTACCAACAGCAGCCATCTTACAAGCATCTAAATCCAGTGGGACTTCATTGTTTGGACACCAATAGTAGCCATCTTATAAGCATCTGAAATCAGTAGGACTAAAATATTAGGCTACCAACAGGAGCCATCTTACAAGCACCTGAACAGTAGGGCTTTGCCATAAGATCACCAATGGTAGTTTTGGAGGTCTATGGTGCCAGGATGATTTTGAAATGTCTAACAGTGGTCTAACAGGACTGAATAACCAGTATGCCAATTTTTTAAGAACTGATTCTTCAGCATGACACTGCTGTACTGTAGCCTGGATCTCTTCTAAGTGGCGGGCGTTCCTCGTGGAATGAAGTCTCCTGGCAACGCTCACCTGTAATGGTTTTTTATTCATGAATAATACAGTACAGACAATATAAATTTCTTCAAGGATGACTAGCCTCTTTAATATATCAGTGTTTTACCATCATGAGCCTGAGATAAGGTTAGTTAATCATTAATTTCCTAAGTTTACCTGAAGTAAATTTTTGCATCATGGAATGTCAAGTTACTTTAGCAACGGTTTGAATGTTGAGATTATATACAATTATATGTTTTTTTTATACGTTCCAACTAAATATATGAACAGTCTAACTATCGAAACTCCTAAGAAGCACATGCTTACCTCTGGAATAACGTCAAAATAGATGGACAGGACAAGAACACTCCCACAGATCAAAGTGACGCCACCGGATTCTATCAGTTAAGGAAGGGACTGCAGCAAGATGCTGTATTTCATGCAGCTGTAGACATGCACTTGGAGTTCCGCTAAGGACATCCAGACATCCATCCACCTATTGGTATCCACAAGAGGACATCCAAAAACATCCAGTATTCTGTTACCTTACCGTTCTGAATACAATGGCGATGTTTCAGAGCGCCTTGTCAAGGTACGACACAACATGGCGGCTATGTCTCTGATCACTTCCTATTTCCATCTTCATTTTACACAGCAAATGCGCTCTGAATATCCACTGAGGCTCTTATTCGCTCTTTATTATATATCAAATTTCATTCTGCATTCCACTAAATTGCTAAAAGCATGCATGTAGCGACAAAAAAGCATGAAACTGTTCATGTCTGCCCTCCTGCTTGGCATTGCATATCCTTCCGCCATGTTTAGTGTTCTAAAATATGTCTTTCCTGTTGCACTGTTTGTTATGTCGAAAAGAGATTTCTATAAAGGAATCACTGTCAAAGTATCCATGGCGATAGAGGTGTTTTCTATCACTTGACAAAGATTATAAGGACGATTTTTTTCAACGAGTTAGAAGTAGTGTACGAGTGCGGAAATTTTCTCAATGAGTTAAAAGCAGTGTAGTAGTGTACGAACTTGAAATCCCGAGAGAAGGCTTCACTGACGTCATCATCAGCAGTTTCTGTTGCATTAAGCCATTTTACTGTTTGTTTTAGTTTTAAAATTTTTTTTCAATGTATAAGTTAGTGAATAACGTAAGAAATGCGCCTACAGCATCCTTGACGGACTCGTAAAGGTTGACAACGAAAACTTATATCGAATTATTACTTATATAATCATTATCATTACCAATTTATATGAAAAACAAACATTTGGGGTGTATGTTTGATAGCGGCCACCTGTATGTATGACGGCTGAATACGAAAATGGCAGTATAAGGGGGGGGGTTAGCCCCCTCCGTTAGGAAAATAGGTGAGGATATTGCTTGAAGGTTAGGTTAAGGGGAGGAAGTTTAGGTTAGTTGTTGCCCTTTACTTATGCACGCGGAACTGGCCGCTGATGTACAAAGACTCCAAACATATTTTGTGACGAACACATTATTCGTTAAATAAACTTGTATTGAATTTATAGGTAAAACGAACATTTTCTCATCACAAGTTGATTCAGTTTCAAATCCAAATGACTGACTAAACGAAAAAATATTAGACGCATTTAAAAAAACGTGTGTTGAGCTTAAAATATTTAAGGAATCATACTATATATGTTTTAGGGTGAAGGATAGTTAGTGATAATGCAAGTTATAAATTTCACAACTTAGAGATTACTATCAATAACTTTCATAACTCAAGACAGTTTTTTCTCAAGGTTTCTTGAAGAACATTCTCAAAAAAAAAAAAAAATGTCGTCTCTTGATTTTCTTCTTCCACATGCACATGACCAATAGAAATAACAACCACTCGTATTGAAACCAATTTAGCACATTAAACATACCAAGGCAACATTTGAAAAAATGAAAACAAAATCAAACATTCAAAGAAACACTGAAGAAATTAAGACGATAAAGTATACCATCCAATTAGAAAACGGAACAATTATCTGCTGATACTACAAAAACAGAGTTATTTCATAGAAAACGGAACAGTAATTTGCTGATACAATAGAAAACGGAACAGTAATCTGCTGATACAATAGAAACACTGTTTCAATTTGTTTCTTGACTCTAAGATTATTATGGATGTGGAAATGATTTCCTGTTTATTTATTCTTTATTATAAAGATGTTGAGATGTTTTTTATATAATTAAAAAATGTATAAGAACTAAAACTAATATTTAAAAGATAATTTGGGTTAAGACTTTCCTCCTAAAGGATTTTTACCCATAACATTGATTTTAACTGTAAGATAATTAATAGGAAATGCATGTATGTAGTTGTTGGTCCATATTAAATACATATAACATACTAGACTAAATTGTATATAGACACATTTATCATTTATATATACATGGGTATATGTAATCAATGTATGTTCAGAATTTACATTATACTAACAAATCTGAAGGGAGATTAACATGATGAAAAGGTTTATGTATCGCCATGATCAGCAAAACTGTACTAGTCAGGGCCGCCATTACTAGGTTGGCTTGCTGTGACCAATCGGACTAAAGTCTCCCAACATCACCAATACGCAGTAGTTAGCATGTTGATGAAAACTTGCCAAAACCCAGACATAAATAAGGGCATGTCTGAGGCCTTTGTCCTGCAGTGGACTAGAAACGGCTGCATTTGTTTTTGTTCGTGAAACATATCTACACAGATGTATAGGCTGTTTCATTAATCAAACGCATTGTGAAGAGTAGGCCTACACTAGTCATTGGAAATTTTAGTCCCACCTAAATCATACCGATCAAAATACTTCAAGTTATCATAAGTTTAATATGTTATACATGAACGAATTGCACGAACCCGTGTTTATAGAGCCCTGGTGAGATGAGGGTACTAAATTGCCCTTTCCATCGGCCACTTTATTAAGAAGAAAAAAGAAAAAGAAAAAAAAAAGTTAAACGCTGGACCCCAAGAGATGGTGAGAATAGCAAGTGAGTCTGCCCTGCTGGTTTTCTTCTCACGCTGTACTCGAATTTGTTACTTTCCTCCCCTGCTCCATCTCATGTGAATCGTATACTCTCTCTCTCTCTCTCTCTCTCTCTCTCTCTCTCTCTCTCTCTCTCTCTCTCTCTCTCTCTCTCTCTCTCTCTCAAACAAGCTTATAGCCACCTGCTTTTCCAACTAGAGTTGTAGCTTAGCTAATAATATATATATATATATATACCTGTATATATATAATATATATATATACATATATATAATATATATACCTGTATATATATACATATACATATATATAAATATATATATATATATATATATATATATATATATATATATACAGTATATACATATATATATATATATATATATATATATATATATATATATATATATATATATATATATATATATATATATATATATATATATATATATATATATATATATATATAAACACTTTACATAGAGGACCTCAGTTTGAGCTACCAAATTATTATTATTATTATTATTATTATTATTATCATCATCATCATCATTATTATTATTATTACTTGCTAAGCTCTAACCCGGGTTGGAAAAGCAGGATGCTATAAGCCCAGGTGCTACAGCAGGGAAAATAGCCCAGTGAGGAAAGGAAACAAGGAAAAATAAAATATTTTGGGAACAGTAACATTAAAATAAATATTTCCTATATAAACTAGAAAAAAACTTTAACAAAACAAGAGGAAGAGAAATAAGATAGAATAGTGTGCCCGATTGTACCCTCAAGCAAGAGAACTCTAACCCAAGACAGTGGAGGACTAGGGTACAGAGTCTATGGCACTACCCAAGATTAGAGAACAATGGTTTGATTTTTGAGTGTCCTGTTGGTTTGATCCCAGTGTTGTATAGTTTATATAGAGACAGAACATTGATTTTTGCACATGCAGTATCCCATACATAGCTTAAAGAAGCTGACATATTCATGGTATCCTTATAAAAGTAAAGAAACTCCCCAAAATGCATTAGAATTATCGACTCGTTGCGATCGTTTAGACCAATGAAATCATTCAAGAGGAAGAAAACGAAGAACAAGAACAAAACAAGAACAGTTTAACAATACTCCTAAGCAATTCAGTAACAATAATGAAAGGGTAAAAAAAATGCCCTTAAAAAGAGATTAAAACATATAAATCGTCTCGCTTTCTTCTTCTTCTTCTTCTTCTTCCTAGGTATCCAATGACGGCCAAACCACGGTCAGACTAACCTTGCCTCAGACGCATCTGTATCGGCTCCTCCACTCCGGTCAAGACGTGGTTCTCGCTGGCCTGCTCTCGGGCCCTGATGGCGGCTCGCTCTTGCAGTTTCAGTTTCAGGAGGCGGATCTTCTCTTCTTTCTGAAATGGAGAGGAAATTGGAACGTTCAATTGCAAGCGAGGATGATTTGAATTTA
>NC_090731.1:169536134-169538634 GCF_036898095.1 Palaemon carinicauda | reverse complement strand
GTGTACTGCAGAAGTGGTTTTTAAGTATATTGTGTACCGAGAAAGTAGGTTCTTAAATTCATTGTTTACTTAGGATGAGGTTTCTTAGTTTATTGTGTACAGAAGAGGTGATTTCTTGTTTTATTGTGCAGAGAAAGTGGTTTTTATTCTATCGTGTACACAGGATGTGAATTTTTAGTTTATTGTGTAGGGGACGTAGTCTTCTTATTCTATTGTATACCAAGGTAAGGATTTTTTAGTTTATTGTGTACCAAGAAGGAAAATCCTCAAACTGCCTTACCTTCGGCTCCTGTGAATGAAGGTGAAGATGAGCAGGAAGATGGCCCACAAGGATCCAACAGCGCTGATAGTACACATGCTTATGAAGAGCCCCAGGGAGACGGTTCGGAGCTGACGTCTGACTATAGTGCGGTCTTGGGGAACTTTTCCGGCTGCGTTCAGAAAATAGATCTTTTATTGATTACTGAATTTGGGTTATGCAACCTAATGTTCGGCCCTAGGAGGCCATTCAGCGACGTTTTGCAACGGGGAGAAAGTCCCTTTTGAACCATGAAGTGAAAGTTAAGATGGCGGAAAGAATTTTGGAACTGTGGTTAAGTAGATGGCTTTAAAGTGGGTACATCCAGAGCCCAAAGATCTTCTGCAAAGACCATTAATAGCCTATTGCCTACAGTGCTCCAGGTGAGCAGCACTATTACAACTATCCATTATGGAGTGGTTAATGGAAAAAAAATATTTTCTAATCATGTACTTCATAATCATGATTTTAGTTTAACTTTATCTACTTTTTTTAAATATTCATCAGTTCAATTTCATTGTTTTTATAATCAAAATGTCAGATCCATTATTACATTTGCATTGATATAACTATTAAGGTATTCATTAACATACACAATTTGCCATGTATTTATGATAAATAAAATAACCCACAATGTATGAAAAACTAAATTTATTTAGCTTTCGAAGGGACCATCTCCCTTCCTCTTCAGAAAACCAAAATTTTGTTTTCTGAGGAGGAAGGGAGATGGTCCTTTCGAAAGGTAAATAAATTTCGTTTTTCATACATTGTGGGTTATTTTATTCATTAAGGTATTGTTGCTGTTATTATTACTTCGGTATCATGAGTAGACTTGCAGTGATATTAAAATTATTAAGGTGTTGTTGCTGTTGTTATTACTTCGTTATCATTACTAGACTTGGAGTGATATTAAAATTATTAAGGTGTTGTTGCTATTGTTATTACTTCGTTATTATTACAAGACTTGTAGTGATATTGAAATTATTAAGGTGTTGTTGCTATTGTTATTACTTCGTTATCATTACAAGACTTGCAGTGATATTAAAATTATTAAGGTGTTGTTGCTATTGTTATTATTTCGGTATCATTACTAGACTTGCAGTGATATTAAAATTATCAAGGTATTATTGTTGCTGTTGTTATTACTTCGTTATCATTACAAAACTTGCAGTGATATTGAAATTATTAAGGTGTTGTTGCTATTGTTATTACTTCGTTATCATTACTAGACTTGCATTGATATTAAAATTATTAAGGTATTGTTATTGTTGTTGTTGTTATTACTTTGTTTTCATCACTAGACTTGCAGTGATATTAAAATTATTAAGGTGTTGTTGTTGTTGTTATTACTTCGTTATCATTACAAGACTTGCAGTGATATCAAAATTATTAAGGCATTGTTGTTGCTGTTGTTATTATTTCGATATCATTACTAGAATGTCATTGATATTAAAATTATTAAGGTATTGTTGTTGCTGTTGTTATTATTCCGGTATCATCACTAGAATGTCATTGATATTAAAATTATTAAGGTATTGTTGTTATTATTTCGGTATCATCACTAGAATGTCATTGATATTAAAATAATTAAGGTATTGTTGTTATTGTTGTTATTATTTCGGTAACATTACTAGAATTTCACTGATATAATTATTAAGGTATTGTTGTTATTGTTGTTATTATTTCGGTATCACTACTAGAATTTCATTGATATAATCATTAAGGTATTGCTGTTGTTGTTGTTGTTGTTGTTGTACACCTTACCTATCCATTGCTCCTTGTTAAACCAGGTCAGATTATCCGTCTGGACGTCGAAATACCCAAGTTTGACGTATCGACCTTCGGTCATCTGCTCGACCTGAGTCCAGGCGATTCTGTCACCATCTGTGCTGAAGGCCACTCGACCCTGGGGGACAATAATAATAATAATAATAATAATAATAATAACAATAACAATAATAATAATAATAATAATAATAATAATAAGGATAAGGAAATGGGGAAAATAGGGAAACGAAGAGTACCTCTGGATACATTCCAGTTTATAGCTGAAAGGCAGGTACTCGGGATGGGAAAGATTAAGGAAATAGGGAGAAAGAGAAGTACAGGAGAAGAATAAAAGAGAGGGGCAGACCCTCTTGCCATATTAGAAAATTGGTATTATTATTTATTTCCTGCTATATTTTCAAACATATTGGGGGG
>NC_090731.1:169493634-169528634 GCF_036898095.1 Palaemon carinicauda | reverse complement strand
ATTTGCTTATAACTAACAGGTTGGTAAATTGGCCTCAGCAAAGACAATATTTAAAGAGCAAAAATATAGTTTTTAATAAGAACAGAGGATAAGTATGCAAAACTAGAACGCCATTACTTGGAGGAAAAGAAGAGTAACTGGTTTTAAGCGAATGCAAGTTTTCCAATGATTGTTGCACAATTGTTCTAACTCGTTCTGGGAAATAAAAAAAATAAAACTAGATCAATTGAAAGTTTATTAGCCTTATTGGCAGTGCTAGAACCTCCCCTACTTTCAATGATTTGGTAAAAGAAACGTGTGACATTTTGAGAAACATTACTACTCACCAGAGAGTCGTTCCAGGCCAGATGTAACTTATACCCGGGAAGTAAGTCTGGGCGATTGTTTACATCCTCCAACGCCAACATGGCGGCTGGTTGGCAAGCCTTTAGATTTAAAAAAAAAAAAAGACGTTAGATATATTCAGATGTTATCAGTTATATGATTTCAACTTCTATTTAGCTGTTAATAGCTAATGGTTTTATTTCAACTTCTATTAAGGTATTAATAGCTATGTGATTTGATTTCAACTTTTATTTAGCTGTTAATAGTTATGATATTACAATTTCTATTTTGCTGTTGGTTATATGATATCAACTTCTGTTTAGCTGTTATTAGTTATGATTTCAACTTCTGTTTAGCTATTAATAGCTAATGATTTTATTTCAACTTTTATTTACCTGTTAATGGCTATGTGATTGGATTTCAACTTTTATTTATCTTTTAATAGTTATGATATTACAATTTGTATTTTGCTGTTGGTTAAATTATTTCTACTTCTATTTAGCTGTTAATAGATATGATTTCAACTTCTGTTTAGCTGTTAATAGCTATAAGCTGTTATTTCAACTTTTATTTAGCTGTTAATAGTTATATGATTTCAACTTTTAATTAGCTGTTAATAGTTATGATATTTGAACTTCTATTTAGCTGTTAATATTTATATGATTTCAAATTCTAATTAGCTGTTAATAGCTATAAGGTGATTT
The DNA here is from genome assembly GCF_036898095.1 of Palaemon carinicauda. Lineage (NCBI taxonomy): Eukaryota > Metazoa > Arthropoda > Malacostraca > Decapoda > Palaemonidae > Palaemon > Palaemon carinicauda. The sequence continues at coordinate 169,527,606 of NC_090731.1, read as the reverse complement.
CAATTTCTATTAGCTGTTAATAGTTATGATATGATTTCAACTTCTAATTAGCTGTTAACAGCTATAAGATTTGATTTCAACTCCTACTTAGCTGTTAATAGTTATGATATTTCAACTTTTATTTAGCAGTTAATAGTTATTATATGATTTCAACTTCATGAATTTATAGCATTTCGAGAATGGCGTATACATTGAGAGAGAGAAGCCTGTTGAAATGTAGGCCTAATGCAATTTAGTAAGCAATGCAGGTATCTAAAATTTAGTGCATTATGCATTCGTACAGATTTTGTTAAATTTTCATTGGTTCAAATTTATACTTTTTTCAAGAAATTAAAAGTTCATTTCAACATTATTGAGTATTCTCTAACAGCTATACATTTCTCTTTAACAGTATGTTGAATCACATTTCATTTGTAGCTTATTCAAAATAGAAATCATGAGTGTTAGTGATAAGAAAATATTGTACAGTACATACATACATACATACACACACACACACACACACACACATATATATATATATATATATATATATATATATATATATATATATATATATATATATATATATATATATATATATATATATATATATATATATTCATAGGCAGTGTATAATTCAATGTCCATTCATAAACTTGTTTTTGTGTGTAAAGAAAATATAGGAATTCATACATACATACATATATATATATATATATATATATATATATATATATATTCTATATATATGTATATATATATATATATATATATATATATATATATATATATATATATATATATATTTATGTGTGTGTGTGTGTAACTGTGTAACTATTGGGTGTGAAGCATGTGTCTGAGTTTTCGGCATTTGCATATTATACATAACTATTTGCATTCAAACAGTAGCCAATGAGAAAACAAAATGGTGATAACTGATAATTAGTAGTCACCATTAAGCTTAGGATGACCTTCAACGTACCTGACCTCCTTGCCACCCTCCAGAACCCATGATTGGGAAAATGCCACCGATGTTTAGCAGTCGATCTCCTCCGCCAGTCACCTCGACTACGAACGTCACTGCCAACGTCCAAATCCATGACGTCACTGAGATCTGAAATGTTTAAAGAATTGACGTTACTGAGACCTTAAAACGTTTTGAAAATTGGCGTTACTGAGACCTGAAATCGTTTGAAAAATTGATGTTACTGGGACCTTAAAACGTTTGAAAATTGGCGTTACTAAGACCTGAAAATGGTTGAAAATTGGCGTTACTGAGGCCTGAAAATGGTTGAAAATGGGCGTTACTGAGGCCTGAAAATGGTTGAAAATTGGCGTTACTGAGGCCTGAAAATGGTTGAAAATGGGCGTTACTGAGGCCTGAAAATGGTTGAAAATTGGTGTTACTGAGACATGAAAACGTTTGGGGAATCTACGTTACTGAGATCTGAAAACGTTTGAAAAATTGATGTTACTCAGACCTTAAAACGTTTGAAAAAATTTACATTACTGAGACCTGAAAACACTTGAAGAATTGTTGGAAATCTTTAAAGGGTTTAAATGTCACTCGTGAGTGGCAGAGGCAAGACTCAGGACTAATTTGGATAGGAATGTGTCCTAGAGACTGACACGTATGATAAACGTACATGGTTCCTTCTCTACCTAAGCTAGGATAAGGGAGGGCCAGACAATTGGTTAAGCAGGTAGGCCTATTTTGCTTCCCGAACCACCTGCTCTTATACAATAAAAAAAATTATACCATAATAATTGTAAATTACAAAATGGAAATAAAAAAAAAATAAATAGGAACAATCTCATGAGGGAAAAGCGCTATTGAAAATTAAGTAATTATTCTTACTTTGTTTGCTCTGATGAAATTATATTATTTCTAAATTTATGTCTTTGAGACTAGGCCTATTGCTATATAATGCGAACAAAACTGGTAGTTAAAAGGTAATGAAATTAGAACATTTCCAGCCTATATTTTTAAAAGAACACTTTCACCATACGTTTTTAAAAGAAGCTTTTCATCGTGTCTTTAAAGGATCCCTTTCACAATATGTTTTTAAAAGAATCTTTTCACCGTGTTTTTAAAGGAACCTTTTTCACAATACGTTTAACCAACTTAATTAGAATATCTGAAATTTTTTCTCTTATAATCAAGACATCTCTGGTCAATTAAACGAAAAACAATTATAAAAAAAAATAAAAGTAAGAACTTTGGAAATGAAAAAATCCATTTCTACTAAGTATTTCTAGTTTGCAACTTAATGAGCATCGAAGCTTAGTTGAGGAATTTGCAATAATTTTCAACATTGGAACTAACATTAATTAAACGTAAATCTCTAGTGTTTCGTTTTATTAATAGTTAATATTAAACAAAATTCTCTTCTATTAGAAAAAAAATGTGGCTATGATATTAATTTTTTCTAGAATCATTCTTGTGGAGAAGGAAAGTTTTTACCGTATTAACAACATACTTCAACCAAAATGTGATCGTTAAGAATATATTGGTAACCCGAATGAGAGAGAGAGAGAGAGAGAGAGAGAGAGAGAGAGAGAGAGAGAGAGAGTCTTAAACCTGACCGTTCAATATTTCATTAACCAGGGAAGAATATCTTTATGAATAGCATAGATGGCAAAAAGTGGACGTTATTAATCTCTAATAAACGAAAAGGAAAAAGAAGACCGTATTTTTTTTTTCTTTTCTATCCCTTCTTAAGTTTCCTAAGTTCAGTCACAATTTTTACGAACTTTGTCTAAAGATTTGCGCACTCGCACACACGCCAAAGCAGGCACCATTAAATGTAGGCCTACATAAACATACACTATATACGGAACTGTTCAAATAATTTCAACTCGTATCTTTACATCAATTATTCGATGTTTTGATAGCCTAATTAATGTTTAACTTGTATAGACTTAACAACTAGTATTCCTAACTACATAATTTTCCTCTTTTTCATAATCTTGTGTGAACTCAAAATGTGTAACAAATTAGAAAGTTACTATAAAATCTTTTATAAAATTGAGACTCGTCGGATTACTAAAATTAAAGTGAAAATAGAGAGAGAGAGAGAGAGAGAGAGAGAGAGAGAGAGAGAGAGAGAGAGAGAGAGAGAGATTACTGTAAAATTCTTTTCTCTTGGTAGATATTTTTGTTATACAGAGACAGATCAATACATATTTCAAAATGACTTCAGCGAGAAAAAAATCCAGTCTAAACAAATTTCTTAAAGTCTGGGCGTTTTTATAAATGGTAGGCCTATATGTAACATTCTTTTTGTTGTTGTTTGTGAACTAATTTATATAATCTAATTCCCAGGTAATTCACCGTTTTCGTTAATAACAAGAAGCATGATATTATCATTATCATTATTATTAGTATTATTAACTAAGTTGGAGATGTAGGATGGTATAAGCCAAAAAGCTCCAACAGGAAAAAAAATAGCCTAGCGAGGTAAGGAAATAAGGAAATTAATAAACCACAAGATAAGTAATGAAGAATTCACAAATTTTAAGAACAGCAAAAACATTAAAATCTACAAAAAGAGACCAGTGTCAGCCTATTCAACATAAAAACATTCACTGCAAGTTTGAACTTTTGAAGTTCCACCGATTCAACTACACGATTAGGATGATCGTTCCACAACTTGGTCACAGCGAAACAATTAACCATTTTATTTATTAAATTTTGAATATCAGGCATATAGTTCTACTTGGCTATGATAATGTACCATCACCATCACCATTTCCGTATCTGTTTCTTTGAAAGCAGAATGTTGTTCTTAGAAAGTTATTTTATTTGTTCATTACTTCTCTTACAGTTTATTTATTTCCTTATATCCATTCCACACTGGGCTATGTTTCCCCATTAGAGCCCTTAGGCTTATAGCATCCAGTTTTATCTTACTAGGGTTGAAGCTTAGCTAATAATAATAATAATAATAATAATAATACATGATAATAATACCAGGTCTAGGCCATGAGTACCAAAGTGTTATTTAGCAGCCCTCCAAGATCCAAGCAATGCTCTCCTCTTTCCCCGAAGGCTGAAAGAACATCAGCTTTAAAAATCGCAACTTGTGTGCTTCACGGTCACAAGGATAACGTCATTTAATATACAGCAAAAGCAGTAGGAAATGATAAAATGCTTCAGTGTCTAGCGCTTTCATGCATTTTAATACACTTCTTCAGGGTGTATTAAAAAGCACGGAAGCGCTAGGCACTGAAGCATTTCATTACCCCGAAGAAGTGAATTAAAATGCACGGAAGCGCTAGGCACTGAAGCATTTCATTACCCTGAAGAAGTGAATTAAAATGCACGGAAGCGCTAGGCACTGAAGCATTTCATTACCCCCGAAGAAGTGAATTAAAATGCACGGAAGCGCTAGGCACTGAAGCATTTCATTACCCCCGAAGAAGTGAATTAAAATGCACGGAAGCGCTAGGCACTGAAGCATTTCATTACCCCGAAGAAGTGAATTAAAATGCACGGAAGCGCTAGGCACTGAAGCATTTCATTACCCCCGAAGAAGTGAATTAAAATGCACGGAAGCGCTAGGCACTGAAGCATTTCATTACCCCCGAAGAAGTGAATTAAAATGCACGGAAGCGCTAGGCACTGAAGCATTTCATTACCCCGAAGAAGTGAATTAAAATGCACGGAAGCGCTAGGCACTGAAGCATTTCATTACCCCCGAAGAAGTGAATTAAAATGCACGGAAGCGCTAGGCACTGAAGCATTTCATTACCCCCGAAGAAGTGAATTAAAATGCACGGAAGCGCTAGGCACTGAAGCATTTCATTACCCCGAAGAAGTGAATTAAAATGCACGGAAGCGCTAGGCACTGAAGCATTTCATTACCCCCGAAGAAGTGAATTAAAATGCACGGAAGCGCTAGGCACTGAAGCATTTCATTACCCCGAAGAAGTGAATTAAAATGCACGGAAGCGCTAGGCACTGAAGCATTTCATTACCCCCGAAGAAGTGAATTAAAATGCACGGAAGCGCTAGGCACTGAAGCATTTTATTATTTCCTACTAGCTTTTGCTGTATTGCAACTTATATGTTAAGGAGTTAATGAGTATTTTTTTTTTTAACAATCCAGTCAATGCAGTCTGAGCATATTTATGACAGAAACAGAGCTTACTCAAGACCCTAATAACATGTTCTTTGATTCTCATCCCGTGTATTGTGGGCATTTCCTAACCTAAGGTCCTTGAAGTGTTAATTCTTAGCCTTCTAAATCTACGGTAAATTATACAGCTAAAGGTCTCCGTCTTTCTAGTTTGATCTTCGATAGTTATTGTCTTTCATTGTGTCAACAAAAACTAATAAATAATCTATGAAAAAAAACTTTACACTGGTTTGGTCTACTTTCAAAATATTACGGATAGGGTGAGTTCTGGACGAACCGTACAGTTTTTTTCTCTTTTTTTTTTTTCAAAAATTCATAAAAATAATCTTTAGTAAATTAACCTATATTTGAAGTGATCACTATAAAGTACAATCCTTCCGCCATATTTTCTTTTTTACTTACATATTCTATATAGGTTGCAGGCATTTCAAAAGCCAGTTTTTCATGACTCAAACATTAATAAAGACTATTGTCCTGTTTCCTCTATCAAGGGAAACTTTAAAATATTACATAACAACCATAGTATATCACCCATTTCTAGCAGTCATGATTAAAACTTAGTTTCGTGGTATAGGTTTTACAATAATTACTGAAACTAAATCGTCCTTAAATTTCAGTTGTAATAAATATTTAATTTCAATTCCAACCATTAAGAATTTTTGTCGTTTAGAAAATAGATAGCATATCAAACCATTCCATTTATTATTATTATCATTATTATTATTATTATTACTAGCCAAGCTACAGACCTAAATATTGTCAGTTTGGTTTAACTACACTATCATCAACCATTCTTCGCCACACAACAATTTACAAGCAAGCATTGTAATTCATTGCAAAATTCGTTTAAAATAAAAACTATTACTCGGACCATAGTTATTTATATAATTTCCATAATAATATATTTAAATCATAGTTAATAGGCCTACACCCGGACCATGGTTATTTATATCATTTTCATAATACATTTACATCATACTGTAGTTAATGCAGTTCACTATATCAGCTTTATCACCTTCAAATGTCTAAAAATTCGGCGTTAATGACCTCAGATGTCAGGATGCCTGAAAACTTTATTATATCAATCAATGTCTGAAATTCAGTATTGTTAACACCAACAATTTTGGGATTGTTCCCTAATCCAAAAAGCTCGGCTTTTTTTCAATTCCTACGGTCAATAAAGGATGCAATTTCCTAGTAAATTCCCATACTGACCTTCATATCGTCCAGATGTCCTCGAAGAGGAGTTGAGTGAGGTAACAGGTGAACAGGTACCGAGAACTCTATCCCTCTACCGTCTTTAATCTACTGCCAATCATCTCAACCACCACTGGCTTCCACAATATATCCTAGGAAATATCCTTCTGCATTTTACAGATCCTCCTTATTTCTTTCCTTTATGGTAAATAAATGGAAGAAGGGTAAGTTTTTGTGAATTATAGTAGATTCTTCAGTGTACACAGCAAAGGATTCACAGAGGGAACTGTCAAAGGACTCACACGGGGAACTGTTTCTCGTTCGCAACGATGTTATTGATCAACGCCGTTGGCGCTTGCGTGAGCGGTTCCCAGCGCCCGCGCAATCAGAATAACATGGCCTTACTGTATTTCAAAATCAACATAAGGGAAAAGGTAAAGAGAACTCTAAGAAAAATTAGAATATATTGGAAAAGGTAATGGGAACTCTAAGAAAAAGAAAAATAAAAGGGAGAAGGTAAAGAGAACTCTAAGAAAAATAAAAATATAAGGGAAAAGGTAATGAGAACTCTAAGAAAAATCAAAATATATTGGAAAAGGTAATGGGAACTCTAAGAAAAATAAAAATATATTGGAAAAGGTAATGATAACTCTAAGAAATATAAAAATATAAGGGAAAAGGTAATGAGAACTCTAAGAAAAATAAAAATATATTGGAAAAGGTAATGAGAACTCTAAGAAAAATGAAAATATAAGGGAAAAGGTAATGGGAACTCTAAGAAAAATAAAAATAAAAGGGAGAAGGTAAAGAGAACTCTAAGAAAAATAAAAATATAAGAGAAAAGGTAAAGAGAACTCTAAGAAAAATAAGAATATATTGGAAAAGGTAATGAGAACTCTAAGAAATATAAAAATATAAGGGAAAAGGTAATGAGAACTATAAGAAAAATTAGAATATATTGGAAAAGGTGATGAGAACTCTAAGAAAAATAAAAATATAAGGGAAAAGGTAAAGAGAACTCAAATAAAAATATAAGGGAAAAGGTAAAGAAAACTCTAAGAAAAATAAAAATATAAGGGAAAAGGTAAAGAGAACTCTAAGAAAAATAAAAATATATTGGAAAAGGTAATGAGAACTCTAAGAAATATAAAAATATAAGGGAAAAGGTAATGAGAACTCTAAGAAAAATAAAAATATAAGGGAAAGGGTAATGAGAACTCTAAGAACAATAAAAAAATATAAGGGAAAAGGTAATGAGAACTCTAAGAAAAATAAAAATAAAAGGGAGAAGGTAAAGAGAACTCTAAGAAAAATAAAAATATATTGGAAAAGGTAATGAGAACTCTAAGAAAAATAAAAAATATTGGAAAAGGTAATGAGAACTCTAAGAAAAATTGAGAACTCTAAGAAAAATTGAGAACTCTAAGAAAAATAAAAATATAAGGGAAAGGGTAAAGAGAACCCTAAAAATATATACAAATAAAAAGGCAATAACTGGACCCGATGGACTAAAACTTGAACTATATAATACTTTATAATAATTATAGGAATATGTAAATAAAAAGGCTATAACTTGAACCGATGGACTAAAGCCTGAACTATATAATGCGTTAATAAAAAAAGTACATAAATAAAAAGGCAATAGCTGGGCCCGATGGACTAAAACCTGAACTATATGTGTTGATAAAATAGAATTATCAAATTATTAAAACTAGTTATAAAAAAACCTACAGTACATGGAAAACATCAGAGACTAAAATAGAAAAAAAAACTAAAGGAATCCACAGCTAAAGCTAAACATCTTATAAATACATCATGTACTTTAGCATAACAAAAAGTTGCTATACAATATTAATTTGTGAGAGATTGTGGTTTTCGTGGAGTAGCCACTTTCACCTGGGAATGACTACTCTCTCTCTCTCTCTCTCTCTCTCTCTCTCTCTCTCTCTCTCTCTCTCTCTCTCTCTCTCTCTCTCTCTCTCTCTCATACCCAAGGGATGGAGAGAGACCAAAAAGTCATATACTGTATCTACTAATGACGCTCTTCTAGGAGGTCACTCCAAAATCCAATCACTGTTCTCTAATCTTGGGTAGTGCCATAGCCTCTGCACATGGTCTTCCACTATCTTGGGTAAGAGTTCTCTTGCTTGAGGGTATACTCGGGCACACTGTTTTATTTTATATCTTATTTCTCTTCCTCTTGTTTTTGTTAAAGTTTTTATAGTTTATAAAGTGATATTCATTTTAATATTGTTGCTCTTCTTAAAACATTTTATTTTTCCTTGTTCCTTTTTCTCACTGAGCTTTTTTCCTAATGGAGTTCCTGGGCTTATAGCATCCTGCTTTTCCAACTAGGGTTGTAGCTTAGCAAGTAATAATATACAGTATACACACACACACACACACACACACACACATATATATATATATATATATATATATATATATATATATATATATATATATATATGTCTAGACAAGTTGCTCTTTATTGTATAGGGGAGATTATTTAGGGGCAATGCTAACAAATACAGTGGACCAAAACTCACGTGATCTTTCCATAGAAAACAAATGGTATCTAGGCCTATACTTGATACAGTACATTGAAGTATTCCTAAAGGTCTTTGCAGTTCTCATTTAGCCTCAATCTGCACCCACTTTCTAGACTTTTTTCAGCCAAATCTCACAATATAAAAAAAATGCCTTCTTCCTAAGTCTACATCATGAGGCTCAATAATACACAAGTATTTAATAGCTCTAGAAGTTTTATTCAAGCTGTGACCAAGTTGTGGAATGATCTTCAAACGCGGGTAGTTGAATCGGTAGAATTTCAAAAGTTCAAACTTGCAGCAAATGTTTTTATGTTGAACAGGCTGACAAGTCTTTAAAGTTTATATATAGTATGACATATCTGTTTTGAAGCTGTTACTGTTTTTAAAAATATTTTTTTGTTAATTTTTTCTCACATCGTTTGTTTACTTCCTTATTTCCTATTCTCACTGGGCTATTTTTCCCTATTGGAGCCCCTGGGCTTATAGCATCTTGCTTTTCCAACTAGGGTTGTAGCTTAGCTAATAATAATAATAATAATAATAATAATAATAATAATAATAATTGAGGGGTTTAGAAAATATGAGAGGCAGTACAATTACTGTACTCTTTTACTTTATCTGACAGGCAAATGTATGTGATTCTGAGAACATTACATACAGTACATTAATACTCTGTATAAGCATATATTTAACTGAAGAATATGATTTCAAATACAAAAAAATAAATCATTTTGCAAAAATCTAAATGGAAGGATACAAATAAATACTTTCTCCTTATATTTTATTTCTTCCAATATTTTGATGTCTTACATTTATTTTGGCCAAATACAGCAATACAATAAATAATGACCTTATATGATAGTACTGTACCTCGGTATACGAGTACAATGTGTTCAAGGAGCAAGCTTGTAACTCAAAATGCTTGTAAACTAAAATAAATTTTGCTATATAAAATTAAAGGAATTCACTCAATGCATTCCACAAGTCCATAGATATACATATACACTCATTTTTAAAGGTTTGTAATGTTATATAAAGAGCAAATTATAACCATTAATATCAGAAATTAATTCACAAATAGAAATATTGACAAATTAGCTCGCACTTTACCTTTGAAGAGAGTTGTGAATGGTGTACGGGTGATGAGCGAGGAGGTGGATTACTGCTTGAAAAGAGAAACTCCCTCTAAGAGAACTTTATAGGGAGTACTCTCTCTTGAATGGCGTTCAGTATTACTAACTGCATCACTCAATTTATGCTTTCCTGGGCTCTTGGTTGTCGGTTTTGACAATGACCCTATCTAGAGTTAACCGCTTTGTCCTTTCCTTTAAAATTCCATGGACATGCGACATCGTATTGTTGGTATCTAAAAGATTCAATATTCACCGTGAAAAAACCGTATCTATTATAAAATTTTGCAGGCTTTCCCACATTCTTAACATCTTCTTGGTTGAAATCTGCATTCTCTTGATGCAGTCCCTTATTCAGCTCCAGTACTATGGTTTTCACATAAAAAGTGTTTTTGGTAACTGTACCAACTTCTTAACTGCTTCTTATCAATCCAGGTAAACAGATAACTTTCAGAGTTACGATAATTTTGCAATTGATCCATCAATAACAGCATCAGTTCCGCATCATCTAATCTTCGATATCCTCTCTATTATTTAAAATTGTAGCTGTACCAATCGTGGATGTTGCAGTATGAAGGTACAATTTCTGCAGGTCAGCCACAGGCTTTTTCTTCTTCATACTGTCTTTTTCAATCATCTCTGGGGCTATTGTCTCTAAACTGTTAACTTTACAATGCAACACACGATATCTTTATGACAAACAATAGCGATTAAAACTCAATAAAGAACATGCGGTCACACTTGTACAAAAAAAAAAAAAAATTTCAAGTATGTGTGAGAGATACTTCTTCTACAAGTGCTATTGGGAAATTGAAAGAATTACCCGGTAGGCACAGACCAAAGAGGGTGTTGCAGACTATGATAACAAAATGGTGTAAAAAAAGGCCTGTGAACACTGCATGGGTGGTGTATGGGTACATGTGCTAGTCTCGTTAGTACTTGTCAAAAAAAAATGTGTACACACAGGGAAATTTTTGCTCAATACTGATACATCGCTCACAAACATAAGAATTTATATGCTCATAAAGCGGATAATGTGGGAGGGTGGGCTGTGACACCCTAGCAGTAGCAGCTGAACTCGATTGAGTCCCTTGTTAGGCTGGGAGGAACGTAGAGAGTAGAGGTCCCCTTTTTGTTTTTGTTTCTTTGTTGATGTCGGCTACCCCCCAAAATTGGGGGAAGTGCCTTGGTATGTATGTATGTATAAAGCGATTTCTCATATTTTGAGGTATTAGTGTACCAAAGTACCACAGATAAATGAATAACTGAATAGTATCTAAAATCAATGGGAAATAATTCTAAATGGGTTATCTCATCATAACCTTTTCATTTGTCAATGACTGCTAATCATACCAGGATACATAAGCAATAAGTATTTTCAGACTAGACACAATGTAAAATCTAAATCACCCCATACTCAGCAAGTACAGTAAGTATCCCATTACTTAATATGTTACACATATCTATGATGAAACTTTAATTTTTTACATAGTACTGTATATACACATGGTCATAAAACTCTTAGAATAATGTAGATACGACACTTTCAAAGTAAATTCCAGTTAGCTATTTAAAGCATATAACTGAAAAATTATGAACACATTAAAGTACTTTAAATCCTTACACAACAGAATTATACCTATTTCACACAAGCTTTTCTTTTTACTAAAAAATAAAAATTTGGGCACAACAACAATGTTTTGATTATAGTCCTTCAAAAGCATTACCAAATTATTAAACATACGTAACTCTAATCCTGAAATGTTATATCAAGCCAGTTTAAGTTACATGGGTGTGATAAAAATATTGACTAAACAACCCCTTAGGTCTGAAAATTTTATTGTTAATACTTAAGACGGAAACTCCTAAAACAGGAAGACATTTTACAGTAAACTACAGCAAACGGAGATGATACAACATTCTTAAAAACATAAATGAAATGAAATCACCAAGTGTCTTGATAAGGACTATCTAATCACAGTCTTCGGAAATATATTATATTCATGAAAATAAATGCAGTATATTTTTAGGTTGGAGGAACGTAGAGAGTAGAGGTCCCCTTTTTGGTTTTGTTTCATTTGTTGATGTCGGCTACCCCCCAAAATTGGGGGAAGTGCCTTGGTATATGTATGTATATTTTTAGGTGGGAGAATGATATACAGTTTACGCAGGATTATGTATATTGGACAAATGCCAATATGAATTCTGATTAGTTACACCAGATTGTATAAATGCTCTACACATATTCTAAATCGGTACATTAAAAAGAATTGTACAGTTAATCTTTTGTTTAAACAAATAAATACATACAGACATTCCAAGTTCTGTAACATTTTCTATGCACATTTAGCATTTACAATAAGACTTGTACTCGTCTATTTATTTACATAAAATCCACTGAGAATTAACACGTTCACATTACTTACTAAAACTACTGGACCCCAAATTAAATCAAAACTGAATATCATACATCAATTAGGCCACAGATCTGAATCAATGGAAGCTTTAAGGCAATCACGTTACACTTTCAATTAGGCAAGGCAAATTAGGTAGCACAGTAGTTACTCGTAGCAAAAATATTACGGATGAAAAAATACTCTGTTATCTTCAGTCAGCTCGAGGAATAAGATTGTTTTCCTTGGGTTGCATAAGTTCTTCAACCACGGCTTCCACCACCTCTGCAAGTTCAGCTTTCAGCGCAGCCCAGTCACTGAAAGGTCAAAATAGATAAGTCAAAAGAGTAAGGACATTATCAATTTTCAAAATGTTTATTGAAATACTTTGGCATATTTTATCTGTGAGCCATTTTCTGAGGATGCTGAATAGCACTGTCAGAAACAAAATACTGTACAGTATATTCACTGACACTAATAATATCTATTACATACAATTGAACAGTTTATACTGATTCAAATTTAGACCAACTAAAAACAAGATACTGTATACTGTACAGTTTACTACAGGATAACATGTTCAGGAAAATAAATGCTAATAAACTTTTCTAAACTAAAAATTTAATACTTACTGTTGTTCAGGTTTGGCACACATCTCCGAGTAATACTTTATCTTTGGTTCGGTTCCACTCGTACGCAGAGTTAGCACACATCCATTTCCAAAGGAGAAGGTTATCATCTGACTTGAAGGGGACACAGGCAAGACTGCTTTTTTGTCAGGTTGTGAAGAGTCGTATCCAGTTGTCAGATCTCTAATGTCATTAATGATAAATTTGCCACCACCAACTGACTTTGGATACTGCAAGAAAAAGATTATTTCAATTGTAACTTTAAAAAATGAAAAATAAATAATATCAGACATTTTCACCTCTGTTGACTAATGCTAAAGGGGAACGGGTTATCATTTACATCCTTTTGTGGCATACTAGAGACAATACTCAAAGCGAAGGTGGATGGACTGTATCAAGAATGACCTTCGATCAAAGGGATTAACTGGTGATGAAGTGTGGGACAGAGGTAGAGGGAGAAAGCTGTCCAGAAACATCGACCCCATATAAAGGTGGGAAACGATGCAGACAAAGAAGAAGAAGAGGAAGAAGAAGAGACAATAATATAGGTGCGTTGCAGCAACCATGCAGACCCAGATTGCATACTTTTCTACCTTTTACTTTTCAACTGTTCTCTTTGGCCTCTTCCATCTTAGCTGTCCTGCTACTTCACCTTTATCTTACTTCTCTTTTCCCCTAGCAAGATTATTTCATTTATCATTCTATCTTTAGCTGAAAGCGCAGTATTTTGAAACTTTCAAGTCTGGTATAAAAGACTTTGCCTAAGGCTCCAACTTTTGCAGTTTACCCACTCCTCAGTCCTCAAATTGAAGTCCTTATACACAACATACAAGTATTTCATTCTCGATCCTTAAGGAACTTATTTATCAATCAAAAATATCTCAATGGCATTCATGAATAAGTTAGTCAGGACTACTAATTGTTGAGGCAGTATATTTTACAAAGGGAAGCCTGTTGAAGTATTGTTTTGCAATGAATGGAATTAATCATTTGTTCTTTTATCTGTGAGCTTCTCAGAAGGGATCATCTAAATTATCGAGGTGAAACTAAGATTTACTATAAATAAAACTGCTTCAGCAAATACAATATAATAAATATGGATTCAGAGATACCCCAATACTACAAATTAATCAAATTACAATGCCTCTAGAAATTATTAAAAAACATTATCAAGAACTCACTGTATTAGGGCCTTCAAAGTTTCTCATTCTGTCGAACATCTTGCTGATGGTATTCTGGTCGTGGCATATATAGTAAGAATTGTTGCTTACGTGGTATCCATATCTGAAACAAGTAAGAAGTTTTAAAGATCGTGATTCAAAAAATATATTACTGTATAACGCCAAGAAAAAATAAATTCCTTTCCTTACATAAACAAGTTATCTGACAGCCGTAAGCAAGGTAAATTTAACGGTAAAGGAATGGTTTGCCACAACTCTACTAAAGTAATACAACATAAAGAACTTACGTCGTATAAATGTCCTGTAATTTGTCTTGTAGTGTCATATTATGTTCCATGGCTAGGTAAGTTGACATTTCAGCTAATCGCATGGCTGCAGATACCCCGTCTTTGTCCAGAACCTGTTTCAAGAAAAAAAGGTTTGGAACAAACATAATTAAAAAAAATAATTTCAGGATAGGAAAACTTACTTATACTGTAGTGCCATAGCCTGTGTACCATGGTCTTCCACTGTCTTGGGTTAGAGTTCTCTTGCTTGAGGGTAAACTCGGGCACACTACCTATCTTATTTCTCTTCCTATTGTTTTTAAGTTTTATACTTTATATATGAAAGATTTGATTTAATATTGTTACTATTCTTAAAATATATTATTTTCAATGTTCATTACTTATCTTGTAGTTTATTCATTTCTTTGTTTACTTTCCTCACTGGGCTAATTTTCCCTATTAGAGCCCTTGGGCTTATGGCATACTGTACCTTAGCTAGGAATAATAATATAATAAAAATGTAACTAATGTCATATAAGTAGCCTTCCTGGCATCACACTCACTAATATACTGTACTATTATAATTTCTAAAATAAATAACTATGTGCAAATACTATATGTATATTGTACAGTACTGTATTAGTGTACACTATGTCTAATTTTCTCTTTGGTCTCTAACAAGATTTTTCATGAACTTCAATACATACAACAAAGTTATGAATGTTAAATTATTTAAAGAATATTTACCACAAATCATATTAAACTGAATCAATAGAACATTCCTTTAGTTTCCTTTTTACCGTACAAATTCGTTCATTTTACTAAAACGAAACTATAATTAATTAATAATTTGTTCATAACCATACTTAGTTAAGTCATAATTACCATAAGAAATCCACATTTAAAACCAAAGTTTTTATTAATAATCACGTTATTATTTGTCATTCGTTCATTGATTATATTGTCTATGACTTGATCAAGATTTCATAAAAGTTTTTATTATTAATCACGTTATTATTTGTCATTCGTTCATTGATTATATTGTCTATGACTCGATCAAGGTTTCATATACAAGTGAACGTAAGCAACATTTAATTCAGCCTTTAAATACAATATGGATAAATATTCAAGTTCTCATCCAATGGAGGTGACGATTTAAATAAACTTTCATTCTGGTTTATCACAACTAAATAATTCTTGAGATCTTAAGAAAATACAGTACAAGCTGAGTTGTTCCTTAAAATTTAACATCATAACATTGATGGAGCTTCAATGATGTCACATTACATTGTTTCCACATTGATGATGTCATAATAGTGTTATTTTATGTGTGACGTCACTGTACAGTACTTACAATCGGTACTAAAATTGACTCTATATACTGTAGATTCAGTGGTCTCTTAAGTTTTGTAAAACAGAAACATAAAAGGGACACTGTATATGATACTTCAATCATTTTCCCAAAACACTATGAACAGAATTTCTTTCCTTCGCATTTGTATTAATACAGGAAAGGACCTTGACCTTCTTCATACATGATACTTGAAACTGGCTATGACTTACATAGCATAGCATTAATTCTAATATGTAATTCACAGAGTTGACTTATGTAAAGGTTGATTTTGGACTAGCATAAAAAATTTCTAGAGTGGCCAAATAATATATTAAAAACAATAATTTCTTTTAAAAACTAAAATGGTACTTTACCTCACTCCCGTTCATAAAGCCGATGGCTTCTTCAAAAGCAAACAGCACGGTCTTGTCCTTATTTAAAAGATCATGTGCAGAATTACCCATCCACTTAAAGCCGGTTAAAGTTTCCTGTAGAAGGGAAGGAAATTTAAAATTACTACAGTATATTAAAATTCTGAAAATAATCAAATACTATACAATATATTTAAATATACACCCATATGTCTTTTTATCTTGATCTCTCCCAGAAATATGATGAATTTACTATCTTCGTATTACAACCATCTCCGCATCAAAATCAAAATTAATAGTATAAAAATTGCAATGTACATATTTTCAATTCAAATGGTTCCCTCCTAATGGGCTTCTGTCCTTCATATGTACATGACCAGACTTCAGTTTGAGAGAAAAGTAGGTTACTAGTAACTTGAAACTTCATTTGAAGCTGTTTGACGTAAATGCGAGAATTATCATATGTGTATAAACAAACTCCCATTACTGTATTTCAGAAAAGAACAATTATGTAAAAAAAATTAGCTTACTGTTATACAAACTCACATTATTATTATTAATATTACTATCCAAGCTACAACCCTATTTGGAAAAGCAAGATGCTATAAGGGGCTCCAACAGGGAAAAATAGCCCAGTGAGGAAAGGAAATAAGGAAATAAATAAATGAAGAGAACAAATTAATAATAAATCATTCTAAAAAAAGTAACAATGTCAAAACAGACATGTCATATTTAAACTATTAACAACATCGAAAACAAATATGTCATAAATAAACTATAAAAAGACTCATGTCCGCCTGGTCAACAAAAAAGCATTTGCTCCAACTTTGAACTTTTGAAGTTCTACTGATTCAACTACCCGATTAGGAAGATCATTCCACACTTGGTAACAGCTGGAATAAAACTTCTAGAGTACTGCGTATTTCAGAAAAAGAACAATTATGTAACAAACCAATGTGCTTACTGTTCATATTACATAGCTTGTTTGGTGTAGTTCAAACAAATCAACCCAAAACCACAGGAGTTAAGAGTTATAATTTCAATTACTAGCTATAGTAAGTCAAGAGAACAATCAACATAGCTACTTACAACAAAATTGAATCCTTCCTTTCTTCCAATTGCATCCAATATTTTAGAGGATACTGTAGAAGCTAACATATAACAATCACTCGGAGGGATGTCAGGGGTGAGCTGCTGACAACGGAACCACGCCCACCATCCCAGAAGAGCACCTTCTTCATTGCCAGTGAAGACCTTCCACTGTCCACTATGAAAAGAGACAAATAATTAATATTTTCTGAGTTCAACATCTTTTAATAAGTGATTTACATTCAATATCTTTTGATACGTGATTTAAGTTCAATATCTTATAATAAGTGATTCAAGTTTAACATCTTTTAATATGTAATTCAAGTTCAACAACTTTTGATATGTGATTCAATCAATAACCCTAAGCATCAAGTGGACAAAGGTTTTCATTACAACTGTCTGTCCTGTAATAAGGACTCAACATTCAAGAAAATATTAAAGTTTAAACCATTCCTGGGAATTTTAAAAACACATCTTGGTTACCTCATATCTATGGCAGCAAAGAGACAGTGACATAATTTTGCAATACTTACTCATGTAAATGTACAGTATTCACTTTATTCAACGAAGGCAATGGGGAATTATTGAATTGTAAAATTGACTGGAACGTAGAGAGTAGAGGTCCCCTTTTTGTTTTGTTTCTTTGTTGATGTCGGCTACCCCCCAAAATTGGGGGAAGTGCCTTTGGTATATGTATGTATGTAAAATTGACTGGTAAACTAACTTAGAACAGATGATTCCACTAAAGATCTAGATCTCTGAAACTGGACGCAGTAGCTATTCTTCATCTTTTAAAACCCCTAAACCTTTCCTCATTCATTAATTACACATTCTGCTATTCTAAATATAGCATGTAAATCACAAAGGTCACTAAAGTATGAAAGTAATGTGGAAACTATACATCTAAAAAAATTACAATGCACAATATTGTATATAATTGTAGAGAATCTTTAAATGTATTATAAAAAAAATAACTAATGATATCAGATAGTATACATAATAACTGAAACATTCATATTTTGAGAATAAAAGACACAATACATATAATTGTGCAAAACTAATTCCTAGTAAAGGACTGAAATTTCCAACTATAATTGTCCTTCTCAATTATTTTCTTTTTAAATTCAGTCCTACAAAGAGTACTATTATAATTCTCACTTAAACAGTATCTGTTCTTAGAACATTTTTTTAATCAATCATACCAAGATTATTCTAAAAAGAAAATTAAAATTACAGTACTGTATTTCTGATTAATGGTTATTAGTAAGCGAAATTATACTCAAGAATTAAATCACTTTCAGTACTTTTAAATTGTATTTACATAAGGATTGATAGTCTTTGAGCCAGGCCCAGCGCTGGATACGTGGAGGACAATTAGCTCACAGTTGCAACTGGGAGAAAACCCTGCTGTTGAAGTATAAAATAAAAGTTGGGAAAAAGGTAGGACAGAAACATGTTAGTAGGAACAGAGATAAAGTAAAAAATTAAAAGGAGAATGCAGCAAGGGTCCTAAGGGCGGATGCAAAGACCCTTTGGCATTGTCTACAGTGCCTATTGGAAACTTGGAAACATCCCTGCCTGGTGATCTGTCGGACTGGGTTTCTAGTCCCGTACAAGCTCGAGAGTTTCTTTTAGTGTCTACAACCTTACCATGCTTGTGAGCTAAAGATGAGGAGTTTGGAGGAACCTCAAGGTCTACCTGCTAAGTCATCAGCAGAAATTGCCTGACCCTTGTTCTAGCTTGAGTGGAGAGGGGCTTGGGCACTGATTATATGCAGTCTTTAGGACATTGTATTTCGACCCTTCCTGGTCCTATCTTGGGTGGAGAGGGGCTTGGGCACTGATCATATGTATGTAGGGTCAGTCTCTAGGACATTGTATTGCTACCTAGGGTATTGTCACTGTCCCTTGCCTCTGCCATTCATGAGTGACCTTCAAACCTTTAAAAGGCATACTAACTTAACTAGCCCCTAACAGAAGTACTGTACTTTCATAGAACTGTACAGTTGCTGCAGAGATTTTGAACAAAGTACAGTAAGCCCCAACCCATGATAAGGTCATAGCCAATCATGACGTCTCCTGTATTAACAGCGGTGACAACACATACCCTTAAAGTGATTATAAGTTGGTATAGTTTGAAATTTGTATCGTGACCGCTCCAAACGAGGGAGACAATGTGACTGGCTATGACATCATCAGAGGGTGGAGCTTATTTCGTCTGGAATCTTTGCGGCGACTATAGTATATTCTAAAAGTAGCAACAAACGTACTTTGTTTTCTCAGCCACAGCAAGTCTATCAGCATCAGGGTCATTGGCCAAGATCACTGTAGAATCGTTTTCATCTGCAGTTTTAAACGACAGATCAAGGGCACTCTTTCCTTCCTCGGGATTTGGGAATTTAACCGTTGGGAATTCTGGGTCTGGCACCATTTGTTCCTTCACTGGTATCAAAGGCTGACGGGAAAAAACAAAACAATAAGTTGTGATAATATAAAAATGGTCTACAGCCCTTAATACTAATCAATAGTAATTGAGAAAAAAATACAGTATTTTCCAAGAGTACTAATATCTTTTATTGTATGCGATATGGAATTTGACAATACTTTTCATGGAGTGAATTTTCAGTAAGCACCAATCAATTTATGTGGGTGGTTTTGAGATAAGAGTGAACATGGGAACTTGTACAAAAGCACCTATATCATATTCATCAATCTTCTACCGTTATCTTTAAATTATTCAGTTAGCATATGACCCTGTTTACATGAAAGGTCAGCAATTAAGTTTTGAAATAAAATGAAAAATTCACCTTCAGATGCTTTTCTGTTAGCATTTGTTTAAATTCCTAAATATATAGTTACAAATTCATGGCAGATGGAAAATTATTCGGTGCTACTAAAGCGTGATTCCTACCCTCCTTTTCTGTTCCTACCTCAATATGGGGATTCAAATCTACTATAGGGTGATACCTGCAAACCACCTAAACAAGCAAACAACCAAATAGTGTTAGGTTAGGTTAGGTTAGGTAAGGTACTCCAGGGGCACTTGGATGAACACTGCTAGCATGTTTTGAAAGATCAAGATCACTTCGTAGCAATCTTAAGCGACATTAAACAAGTTTTTGTTAGTAAATTTTTGTTACTGAATTAGGCCTTCAATTTTGCAATATTGACTCCCAAAGTTAATTATGATTGTTTAAAGTGCGTTTTATGGATTTTTCACCATGTTTTATAGAATAGAATAGATTAAAATAGTGTCAAGAAGTATGTTTTATCTATCCTTTGAGAGGAATCACCTCATACCCAAAAAATAGGGTAGGAATCACACTATAGTAGAATCCTGATGATAGGAATCACACTACAGTAGCACCAATTATTCATATATATATATATATATATATATATATATATATATATATATATATATATATATATATATATATATATATATCAAAGTAAAATCCCCTTGTCTTACTTTGAAATTGCAAGACTTGAAAGCCTGGACCATATAATCGTGAGAGACTCCGTGCATGGCCGTGACTGTGAACTTGAGCGGGGACTTTTGGTTCTTCTCCTTCTGTAACATGGAATCGCTGAGCTTCGAAAAGTACTTTTCGGACATTTCAGACAGAGGATCGCTGAGCTGAGGGTCAGCCAATGCCTTCTCGAGGTCCCAAGCATTTTCCCACGGCTCAACATTTTCTTCGATGCTTGTCTGTATGCCTCTGTCGTGAGGGGGTATAATCTGAAATAGGCAACAGAAATTAATTTCTTCCATTTTTTTATTAGAGAAATATACAGTTTGTTGTTTTGTACATATTAATTCTTGCTAAATAAAGTTGGAAAACTTAAATATATTAAATTTACACTTAAGGGATGACCCTGACCTCTTACATTACTACATACTGATAGAATGTGCACATTAAAATTAAGTAACATT
Source organism: Palaemon carinicauda (assembly GCF_036898095.1). NCBI lineage: Eukaryota > Metazoa > Arthropoda > Malacostraca > Decapoda > Palaemonidae > Palaemon > Palaemon carinicauda. The sequence goes on along the minus strand of NC_090731.1, from coordinate 169,506,405 downwards.
TTGTCAACGAAAATTTTATATTTTCAGAGGTTACACAAATCAAAAGCAGCACAAGAGCAGAAACTAACAATTATTCAAATAATTTGAAATGTACTACATCTTCTTGACCTGATTATGATCATCATATGAAGGATAAAAAAAAAAAAAAAAAAAAAAACAGCACAGCATTTTAGAATTTTGGTTGAAAGCTCTGGGAACAAACCATTTTAAAACATGACAGTAGTTGGAAGGTCAAGGAACACAACATTTTATAACATGTCATTAGTTGGAAGGTCAAGGAACACAACATTTTATAACATGTCAGTAGTTGGAAGGTCAAGGAACACACAACATTTTATAACAAGACAGTAGTTGGAAGGTCAAGGAACACACAACATTTTATAACAAGACAGTAGTTGGAAGGTCAAGGAACACACAACATTTTATAACAAGACAGTAATTGGAAGGTCAAGGAACACACAACATTTTATAACAAGACAGTAGTTGGAAGGTCAAGGAACACACAACATTTTATAACAAGACAGTAGTTGGAAGGTCAAGGAACACACAACATTTTATAACAAGACAGTAGTTGGAAGGTCAAGGAACACACAACATTTTATAACAAGACAGTAGTTGGAAGGTCAAGGAACACAACATTTTATAACATGACTGTAGTTGAAAGGTCAAGGAACACACAACATTTTATAACAAGACAGTAGTTGGAAGGTCAAGGAACACACAACATTTTATAACAAGACAGTAATTGGAAGGTCAAGGAACACACAACATTTTATAACAAGACAGTAGTTGGAAGGTCAAGGAACACACAACATTTTATAACAAGACAGTAGTTGGAAGGTCAAGGAACACACAACATTTTATAACAAGACAGTAGTTGGAAGGTCAAGGAACACACAACATTTTATAACAAGACAGTAGTTGGAAGGTCAAGGAACACACAACATTTTATAACAAGACAGTAGTTGGAAGGTCAAGGAACACACAACATTTTATAACAAGATAGTACTGTAGTTGGAAGGTCAAAAAACACATAACATTTTATAACATGGAAGGTTAAGTACCACATATTTTATAACTTAAGTTGCAATGTTAAGAATAACTAACAAATGCTGACATACCTGAGCTCCATTCTCCCAGTAAACCTTATAGCCATTGTCCTCTTTAGGGTTGTGAGACGCCGTCACCATAACGCCCGCTGCAGCCCCCAACTGGACGACGGTGAACGGCACGAAGGGCGTCGGCACTATCTTCCCCAGCAGGTACACTCTGATGCCTGCATTCAAAAATGCAGCTGCAGCCAGCCTGGCAAATCTGAAACATGAAAAGCGAAATTATAATTTGTCAACGAAACAATATCCAACAGGTTTTGTAGAATTGAGACCAAAGCCCTCAGGGGGATATTGGGAGTTAAATGGCAGGCCAGGATTAAAAAATGAAACTATATAAGTGATTACTCGAGTGCCATACGTGGATGATATCATGGTGAGGGGTAGATGGAGATGGTTTGGGCATGCTCTTCGCACTCCCAAAGAAAGATTAGTTCACCAAATTTTCAACTGGGCTCCACAAGGCACTAGAAGAGTTGGAAGATCCAGGCCTACATGGCTGAGGACTATGAAGCGTGAAGTAGATGATGAATGGAGAAGTATTGATTCAAAAGCTCAAAATAGAGACGACTGGCAAAATCTAACCGAGGCCTTTTGCGTCAAATAGGCGTAGGAGGAGATGATGATGATAATGAAAGAAATCTCTAACGATAAGGGAAGACAAACTTACAGAAGAAACTACTGTTTTTTTTTTTTTTAAATATCAGAGAAACATAACAGTTGATAAAACATAATGATAAATTGTACGAGAAAATAAAACGGAGAAAATATAAAGAAATAAAGAAATGTTTGACGATGAGGAAAGACAATCACGGAGAAGAAACTACACTATTTTTTTTTGCAAATTAAATTAGAGAAACATTACAGTTGATAATAATAAAAAATTGTAAGATACAATTAAAATTGTTGTCTCTAAAAAGATATAAGTTTGCTTAATATTAAATTGGATTAAAAATAAACAAATTCATATGAGAGAGAGAGAGAGAGAGAGAGAGAGAGAGAGAGAGAGAGAGAGAGAGAGAGAGAGAGAGAGAGAGCTCATTATCCATAAACTAGTGTAAGTGATAAGTCAAAAATGACTGCCATATATTTAGATAGATATGCACGCACACGCACACCCCTCTCTCACCCTGACATGACAAAGATATGACTACTCCCTCTTCCCCCCCCCCATACCCGAGGGACGGGGAGAGCTGAGCGTGACCGAAAATATTATTTTTGGGCTCAAGCCATGGCGTCCTGATGGAAGGATCCTTTATGGTAGCTTCCTTGGGTAATCACTACTAGGATTTTCCCAGAGAATTAAACCACAGGTTATCACAGAATTCTAACTTCTGGAGCGAGTATCCTAAAGGTTTCCCCTTAAGACATCGTGTAACAACAGGGGACACGCATGTATAGACGTGCCACATAGCTATCTGCACCCCATATAGAGTTAACGCTTCAATATGGCGGACAGGGAGTGGCTGGGAGCTGAGCCGCAGCCGATCTAGATGTGGCGATATCGGTACTCGCGATGTAAACAGACGGACGCCATTGCTTTTGATGACGTCACGTCCGTCCTCATTCCTTTGCTAGTAGCTCGCTCGATTGGACGTATTTTTCCCTTTGTGCGACTTTATCTACTTGCATCCTCGCTATGTCTCAACCGTCAGCTTCACCTTCTTCTGGAAAGTTGAGTACAAAGGTTAAAGTATTGTTTAAATAAGCTCTGGCCTTAAAGTAAATCTTACTTTTCGAGATATTTGCATAATTGTGGCAGAGCTTTGCCAGACCGGTCAGCGCCATTTTATGACGCTGCTGTTGCTTGCATGCCTTATTTAGTTAGCCGCAACAGCCTTACCGGTATATAAATTACTAATCAGCGCTATTAGTTATTTAGTCTTCATAGCTAGGAACTTTATATCGTGTTTTTGACGCATTAATTAGGGTCTTCGCTGACCCCATACCAGTAGGCTTTGATTAGCCCCTAGGCCAGTGAGCCTATACCAGTGTTAATGCATGATATCCCAGTGATCCTAGTGTTAGTTATGAAGATTTTGGCATTATTTTACAATACCATTGACAGTGATGCAAGTGTTTTTTGCCTTCAGGGACCATATAGGGGGTAGGTTATCTTGAGTGCCTTGCTAACCTAACCTTATGATAGGACCCCTATATGCTCTCTTCATCCCTAGCCCTAGGGCTTCCCTCTGGTAATCTTGTATCCTATTACATGTGATAGGACAAGACTCCTCAGAGTACTATATCGCCTCCCCACCTAAGGGAATGACCCCTCCCTTAGTGTTGCGGACCTTAAAGGTAGGATCACCTCCTTTAAGCTGAATCGGTCCTGGACCTTTTCCTTGCGATACGTCTTCTCCCTTCCTTGATTAGGGTCTAACGACCCTAATCCAGGTTAGGTTGGGAGGGTTGGTTTATGTACCTTGCTGAAATATACGCGTGCACCGTTTTTCAGTTGGTCCACCTACTATAGGTTAGGGTGAGCATCTCCCTTCCTAGGTGGCCGCTCTGGTACATAACCCATCCTTTCTTATAAGAAGACCCTTTCCCCCCCCCAACCTATCTCTTGCCTAGCCTAACCTACCAGTAGGTTAGGCTTCATATGTCCCCTGTCCTACACTCCACCCTAGGCTGGAGTGCTGGACCCCGTGGTGCTCCCAGTGTTGTCCGCTCTGATACATAGTCCCTCCATAGTGCTATGGAGTCAGTTATCATTTGGTCGACACGAAGAGTCTCCACCCCTTCTTTGGGTACACCCTGTCCTCTCTTGGACTGCCTTAGCCCCGGCCATTGCGGCTCCTGCTTAGGATGATAGATTCACCTCTATCATGGTGGTACCTTTTCCAGAGGTGTCTTGACTAGGCTAGTACAGCCTTGCCATCCCACCTCCATCTTTGGTGCTTGTCCCTTGCCGCCTCTACCCCGGCTTTACCGCCACTACGGGTGACTTCCTTATCTTTGCCGCCTTCCCCCGAGTACCGGGGGATCGCCGCCGGCCGCCGGTTTACCGCCGTGGCCTCTCCATTCCCTCATAGCCTCGGCACACTGCCGACCCCTCCCGGAGAGCCGGCACTAGCTGCCGGCCCCCGGCCCCGGCTATGCTCCTTTATCCTTACCCCTGTCACCCTCCGACTGCCTCCGGCTGCCGGAACCGCCGCTCCTTGCCGGCGGCCGCCGCTACCGGCTGCCGCCACCCTGGCTTCTTTTGACCATAGAATGATCATTCTTGAATGCCAGAAACTCTGCTCGAGCGGCTTCCGGCGTGCCGGGGGTATGCCGGACCAGTCCGGAGGCGGCAAGATGCCTTGCACCCCTTCTCTCAGCTATCTTTACTAGCGATAGCTCCTAAAAACCGCACCTAGACGGCTTGTTAACGCAGACAAATTGGTACGGAATCGTACATTTTGTTCAGTTTTCACTCTGTCTTCTTGCGTGTTTCATCTTTCCAGCACGCTACGTGTAATTGGCACGTCTGGTTGCCGGAACCTTACTAGGATCTCATGATCCCCAGACTTTCTTGATAAGATTTCAAGCCTAGTCTATATGGTAATTCTAAATGGAATTCCCATTATCAAGACACCTTCCATGGAGGCCTACGGCCACCTGGGACTGTCTGATGCTACGGCAACCAGCCGGGCGGGTTACACGAGGCATGCGTCTGTCTCCTTTCACCCACCCTTCTGTGCATCACAATTAACTTATGTTAATATTAACTTGTTAATAATTAACTTTATATACGAGCCATATTATGACTCTACAATACTCATCGTCTCTTTCTTTTACAGGAGGAGTACGTCAAGTGTGACCACGACTTCTGCGCGGTCCGTCGGCCACACTTTTATGGACACACGGCGTGTAGGACACACGCCCCTTGTGCTCACAAGAGAGGGGATCTCAAGTACTGGGGCCCCACCACCTGTTCGGTCTGCCAAGAATGCCTACAGAAAGCATTCTATGACCCTCCCTCAGCGGAGATTCGGGACACTGCTCGGGACAACCTACGCAAGTGGGTACGTGGCTTTCAAAAGAACGCCACTGGACCATACCTAGCCACAGAAGAAATGAGGTCTTTGCTGTTCCCAAAGGCCTCACCAGACTCAGTGGTCCCAGTTGAACAGATCCCCGTCGTCCAGATCACAGTGGAACCTGATACTGTCATGGCTCAGTCCATGAGTGATTGTCACCTGGATTCAGAACATGATGAACACATGTCAGAGATCTCGGAGGACACCGAGAAAACCCTTATGGCCCAGGGTGAAGGGGAGGATGATGAAGAAGAGGACCGGGTAGTATATACCGAGTCCGATAAGGAGGATGCCCCTCCCTCCATCCCCCCTCCTACTCCTACACCGACGGAAGTGTCTCTCCCGTCTACGTCCTCCACCACGACTCCTCTACCTACGGCACAGGATATGATTCGGCTCATTGAATCCGTGATGGAGCAGAAGCTCCAAGAAACTCACAAGATCATTCGGTCGATGGGAGGTTCCAAGGAATCTCGCAAAATCTCCATCAAGGACCTCCCCGCATGCTCGAGCGACAATCCGTGGCGGTTCGCCGAGCATATGGTCATCGCTGATGACAAGATCTTCGTCAGCGATAAGATCGGTTCCATACCCCTGGAAGAAGTGGAGTTCTTCCCCCGCTTTGAGGCGTATCCGGACTGTTACGTCCGTCTACGTTCAGAACCATCCTCAAAGGAAGAGACCGAACCGAAGGAGAAAATAGTGTTCGATCTCTCGAAGGCCCAGGCTATGCTTGCCAAAGCGCTTAAGAGCAGAGGCTTTACCTGCTCTGGACTTCCGGCTCTGAGCAAGAAGTACCCCACCTACGTTGCGCCCGATGAAGTGATGCTACCCTTCACGGAAAAGGCCTTCGCTGCCTGCCTTAAGGCTGTAGAGGAAGGGAAATCCTGCCCTGCATTGGAGGAATGCAGACCTTTCTCCGCAGCCACCCCGCCCGACACCAAACACTGGAAGGATGTGCAACACACCTTCGTGGTGGGCAAACTAGATCCTGACGTTGCTGGACGTCAGTTTAATGAGGACCTCCCCAAGCTAAACGAACACCTCCTTCGTAGGGAACAGGAAACGAAGGAGAGGCTGGCAGCATCTCTCACTCTCCAGGTCCAGATGGACGTAATGGCTGGTGACACCAGAGTCCCTGACCATTACATGGTCCTTGCCAAATCTCACATGGCAACCTTAGTCAAGGATCTGTACCATTTCATGCGAGCTCGTAGAGCCTGCAGAGAATTCGTGTTCTCCAGTGCCACTGTCAGACACGAACCCCGGAAACTGATTGCCTCCAACATCTGGGGCAAGTACCTCTTCCCGTCTGATCTAGTGAAAGAGATCACAGACAAGGCCGCATCTGAGAACAGGAACCTTCTCAACAAATGGGGCATGTCTAGGAAGAGAAAGCCCTCTCAGGATGACGGTCCTCAGCCTAAGAGGAAGCAGTCGAAGCATAGACCCCAGCAACGTCAGCACAGACGCCAGTTTCCGGCACCCGCTACTCCCCAAGTGGTCGCTCAGCCGCCACAGACCTTTCAGTTGGTCCCACAGCCGGTTTTGCCCTCATCACCGGCCTTCAACCCCACCTTCGAGCAGCACTCCACTACCTTTCGTCCCAAAGGTAGAAGCTCAGGCAGGGGTTCCGGCAGAGATTCCTCTCGCCGGCCCTCCAGAGGCAGAGGAGGACAGGGAGCTAGCGGCCGAGGCAGCAAGTCCTCGGGACCACAGAAGCAATGAAGTGCTTCCGGTGGGAGGAAGACTCCGCCACTTCCAGGATCGCTGGACCTTCGACTCCTGGGCACACAGCATCATCAAGAAAGGTCTGGGCTGGAGCTGGGCGCAACCACCCCCAACCTTCCAGCAATTCTTCCAACCTTCAACCCCCCTCTTGGAAGAATATGTGCTAGACCTCTTGAACAAGAAGGTGATAAGAAGGGTGAAGTCCACAAGGTTCCAAGGGAGACTGTTTTGTGTTCCCAAGAAAGACTCAGACAGACTCAGAGTCATTCTGGACTTATCCCCCCTCAACGTATTCATATCGAACGACAAGTTCAAGATGCTGACTCTCCAACAGATCAGAACCCTCCTGCCTCGAGGGTCTTTCACGGTCTCGATAGACCTGGCGGACGCATACTGGCACATACCAATGAACCATCACGCTTCCTCCTACCTAGGATTCCGACTCCAACGGAAAAGCTATGCCTTCCGGGCCATGCCCTTCGGACTCAACGTGGCCCCTCGGATATTCACAAAGCTAGCGGACGCAGTAGTACAACAGCTCCGCATCCGAAACGTCCAGGTGATGGCCTACCTCGACGACTGGCTAGTGTGGGCGCCCTCGCCCGAGGATTGTATAGAATCCTGCAGAAAAGTTACCCAGTTTCTCGAACACCTGGGATTCCAGATAAACGCGAAAAAGTCTCGCCTATCTCCAGCTCAGAAGTTCCAATGGTTAAGCATCCACTGGAATCTTCAGTCACACCGCCTTTCCATTCCAGCAAAGAAAAGGAAGGAAATAGCAGGGTCCGTCAAGCGACTGTTAAAATCCAAACGGATCTCGAGACGCCAGCAGGAACAAGTTCTAGGCTCTCTACAGTTCGCCTCGATCACAAACCCAGTGCTTCGTGCACAGCTAAAGGATGCAGCGGGAGTCTGGAGACGTTCCGCATCCGTCGCTCGAAGAGACCTCAAGAGACGGCTCCCAAGCAGACTTCGACTTCTTCTAAAGCCGTGGTCAGAAGCGAGGGCCCTAAAAAGGTCCCTTCCTCTCCAACACCCACCTCCATCTCTCAACATCCATACGGACACTTCATTGGAGGGTTGGGGAGGTCACTCCCACCAACAACAGGCTCAAGGCACTTGGTCTCCCCTATTCAAGACGTTTCACATCAACATCTTGGAGGCCATGGCGGTTCTTCTGACGCTGAAGAAACTCTCCCCGCCCCCGTCGGTACACATTCGCCTGACCCTGGACAGCTCTGTGGTAGTGCGTTGTCTCAATCGCCAGGGCTCAAGATCGCCCAAGATAAATCAGGTGCTCCTGACAATCTTCCGTCTGGCAGAAAGGAAGAAATGGCACCTGTCTGCAGTTCACCTACAAGGATTCCGCAACGTGACAGCGGATGCTCTATCTCGGACAAACCCGATAGAGTCGGAATGGTCTCTAGACGCAAGATCATTCTCCTTCATCTCTCACAGAGTCCCAGAACTCCAGATCGACCTCTTCGCAACGAGCGACAACCATCAACTTCCTCGATATGTAGCCCCGTACGAGGACCCCAAAGCGGAAGCGGTGGACGCCATGACCTTGGATTGGAACAGATGGGCCAAGATTTACCTGTTCCCTCCCACCAATCTTCTGCTGAAAGTCCTCTCCAAATTGAGAACCTTCAAAGGGACAGCAGCTCTAGTGGCTCCCAAGTGGCCCCGCAGCAACTGGTACCCCTTGATCCTGGAGATGCAGCCAACGCTGATCCCCCTCCCGGACCCAGTTCTCTCCCAGCAAATACAGAAGTCGACTGTCTTCGCTTCATCATCGAAAATCAAGGACCTTCATCTCATGATTTTCTCACCCTAGCCGCTAAGAAAAGGTTTGGGATTTCGAAGAAGAGTCTAGACTTCCTCGAGGAATACAAGACCGAATCCACGAGAAGGCAATACGAATCGTCTTGGAGGAAATGGGTCTCCTTCGTCAAGGCAAAGAACCCCTCGAAAATCACCATAGATTTTTGCATGTCCTTCTTCATTCACCTTCATGGACAAGGCTTGGCAGCCAACACGATTTCTACTTGCAAATCGGCCTTGACCAGACCTTTGTCATACGCCTTCCAAATAGATCTGTCTAGTGACATCTTCAACAAACTACCGAAGGCCTGTGCCCGTTTACGACCGGCACCCCCTCCGAGACCAATCACTTGGTCTCTAGACAAAGTTCTCCACTTCGCCTCCAACTTGGACAATGATTCATGCCTTCTTAAGGACCTGACTCAGAAAGTTATATTTCTCTTCGCTCTAGCTTCGGGAGCCCGAGTCAGCGAAATAGTGGCACTATCTAGAGAAGAGGGACATATCGTTTTCAATGATTCAGGAGACCTCTCCCTCTTCCCTGATCCGACGTTTCTCGCAAAGAACGAATTACCTACCAAACGATGGGGCCCGTGGAGGATATGCCCCTTGAAGGAATATGCCTCTCTATGTCCAGTAGAGAGCCTTAAGGTCTATCTTCATAGAACTTCAAACTTTGGTGGAGGCCAACTCTTCAAAGGAGAAACATCGGGCAGCAACCTGTCACTAAAACAATTGAGAGCAAAAATCACCTACTTCATTCGCAGAGCGGATCCAGACAGTACACCCGCTGGTCATGATCCTAGGAAAGTCGCTTCGTCTCTGAATTTCTTTCAGAGTATGGATTTCGAAAGCCTCAAGAACTATACAGGCTGGAAATCCTCGCGTGTTTTCTTTAAACATTATGCGAAACAAGTGCACGAAGTGAAACATTTTGTGGTAGCCGCAGGTAGTGTTATGAAACCTGCTCTGAACTCTGCTTAGAACAGTGAGTTATTAGGGACTCTAACTCGTCGGGTGCCTATGTTGACCCTCAAGTGATACGTAGTGAAGCAGAAACCACCTTGTGTTTTCTTTAACTGTTCTTACCTCAGGTGAAATGTCATAGTAGATTACCACATGAGTGCTACATGCCACGTGCATGACGTGTGTTACATAAAGACTAACGTTCCGTAGAACGAGTGCCTACTAATACTTGATTCTTCCCTTTCAGACTCAAGAGCACGCCTTTATGACTATGTACATTTTTATCAATGTAAATGTTTTTTACTATTTATTGCATGACATGTATTGATTTACCTGCAATTATATAATAAAATGTCTATTTTATTACTTGTGCGTCTCCCTTGCTCCTTTCTTACTATGAAATATACTATTTGTCATAGTTTTATTACCCTTTATTCCTGGTTAAGGAAAATGCCAGGATTTACTCCGGGCATTTATTTATATAGAGCAAGTAAGTCTCCTTAGCGAATACTTACTCAATTATGAAGATGAGTCAACTCCATACACGAAGTGTTCAACCACCACTTCTTCAAGTTTGTTTCGACACGAATACCAAATCGCTCTGATTTATCTTATGGATCTCATTGTTCCTTCAGCCTATATGAATAGCCTTCCCATGACCACTTTGATCTTAGCATAGCCCGTGGGGACTTCCATGCCAGGGGGGCAGGAAGGCAACTGCCTCACGGTAGCTCTAGTATAGACCACTATGCTTTCGGCTCAATGTTTTAGCACTCACTTATAAAGGGAAAAAGTCTACCACGATACACTAATTCTCTGGTACTCTTCCATCAGGAAGCCATGGCTTGAGCCCAAAAAACGGATTTTGAGCGAAGCGAAAAATCTATTTTTGGGTGAGATAGCCATGGCGTCCTGATGGACCCACCCTGTCTGTTATCAGGTCCCGCCCTGCGCCGCTGTATCATGGTGATGAGCGAGCTCCAGACTTTCGGAATGAGGACGGACGTGACGTCATCAAAAGCAATGGCGTCCGTCTGTTTACATCGCGAGTACCGATATCGCCACATCTAGATCGGCTGCGGCTCAGCTCTCAGCCACTCCCTGTCCGCCATATTGAAGCGTTAACTCTATATGGGGTGCAGATAGCTATGTGGCACGTCTATACATGCGTGTCCCCTGTTGTTACACGATGTCTTAAGGGGAAACCTTTAGGATACTCGCTCCAGAAGTTAGAATTCTGTGATAACCTGTGGTTTAATTCTCTGGGAAAATCCTAGTAGTGATTACCCAAGGAAGCTACCATAAAGGATCCTTCCATCAGGACGCCATGGCTATCTCACCCAAAAATAGATTTTTCGCTTCGCTCAAAATCCGTTATATAACGGATTTTGAGCGAAGCGAAAAATCTATTTTTGGGTGAGATAGCCATGGCGTCCTGATGGAAGGTTCCTTTTTGGTAGCTTCCTTGGGTAAATAACTACTAAGATATTCCCAGAGAATTTAACCACAGGTTATCACAGAATTCTAACTTCTGGAGCGAGTATCCTAAAGGTTTCCCTTTTAAGACATCGTATATCAACAGGGGACGCATGTATTAACGCGCCACATAGCTATCTACACCCCGAACAGAGTTAATGCTTCGGTGTGTAAGGGTTGAGAATAGCTGGGAGCCGTTCCATAGCTAATCTCATTCGTGGCTACTACTGATACTCGAGACGTAAACAAACGGGCGCCATTGCTTAAATGACGTCACGTCCGTCTTTATCCTGAAGCCAGTTGCTTGCCCATCACCATGATACAGCAGAGCAGGGTGGGACCTAAAACTGGACGAAGTAGCAGGGAGGGTCCATCAGGACGCCATGGCTATCTCACCCAAAAATAGATTTTTCGCTTCGCTCAAAATCCGTTTTTTGGGCTCAAGCCATGGCGTCCTGATGGAAGAATACCAGAGAATCAATGTATCGTGGTAGATTTTCCCCTAATAGTAAGTGCCAAGGCATTGACAAATTAGCATAGTAATCTTGGTAAAGAACCGTAGGGAAGAAGCATCCTGCCCCCCTTGGCAGTGAAGTTCCCACGGGCCATGCCGACGTCAAAGTGGTATTGAAGGACTATTCATCCTGATAGAAGAACTTGAAGAACTTGGAGATGAAGCTGAATGTTTGGTATTTGTATAGGAACATTCTGAAAAGCAGACCAGTGGTGGTTGGGCACTGTATGTTGAGAAAGATGATTCATCTCCAGGGTATGAAGAGTAAGTATTCGTATTGGAACATTACATAATCAGAGTGAATATAAATTAAGAGTTAGTATCTTAATTTCTCCATAAACATAAGGAAAAAAGGGGATAATAAAACTATGACAGGCATGTATTTCATAGTAAGTAGGAGCTGATTGAGACGCACAGATAATAAAATAGAAATTTTATTTCACAATTGCAGAAATTAAATAAATTACAGCAATAAGTAAAGTTTATTTACAGTAATCAAAATGTACATAGTAATAAAGACTTGCTCTTAAATCTGAAAAGGAATTTCAAGTTTATTAGTAGGCACTCGTTCTCGAGGAACGCAAGTCTTTGAATAAAACACATCATGCTCAGGGCATGTGGCACTTGTGTCACAACTATGACATTTCACCTGGGATAAGAACAGTTATAAAAGCACTAAGTGTTTTCGACATCACTATGTATCGCTCGAGGGTCAACATAGGCACCCGAAGAGTTAGAGTCCCAAGTAACTCACTGTTCTACGCAGAGTTAGGTGCAGGTTTCATAACACTACCTGCGGCTACCACAAAATGTTTGACTTCGTGCACTTGTTTCGCATAATGTTTAAAGAAAACGCGCGAGGACTTCCAGCCTGTGAAGTTCTTAAGGCTTTCAAAGTCCATACACTGAAAGAAATTCAGAGATGATGCAACTTTCCTAGGATCATGACCAGCGGGTGTACTGTCAGGATCTGCTCTGCGAATGAAGTCGGTGATTTTCGCTCTTAATTGTTTCAGTGACAGGTCGCTGCCCGATGTTTCTCCTTTGAAGAGTTGGCCTCCACCAAAGTTCGAAGTTCTGCGAAGATAGACCTTGAGGCTCTCTACTGGGCATAGAGAGGCAG